>NC_056741.1:1720523476-1720683476 GCF_019279795.1 Protopterus annectens | reverse complement strand
GCCCCCCCAAGCCTTTCTGTGTTGGAGGGAAGCCTGCTAGCTTATCAGTGGGAGTGGTAAGCACTAGGTAACCTATCTACCACATAATGAGGGGTTCTGGCCCAGAAATTGTAGTTAATGGCCGTTTGGGCAGTTTTTCCATTTCTCTCAACTTTCTGATTTAAAAGCCTGTAATTGCACTTGTTTCCCCCCTTTACTGTAACTAGTCTAGTCCAGATACAGATTTGCTATATCCAGGACTGTTTGTAAGCTCCTGTGCCCACTCCCAAGCTTTTCTGTGTTGGAGGGAATCCTGGTAGCTTATCGGTGGGAGTGATAATCACTAGGTAACCTATGTACCACATAAGGAGTGATTTCCGGCCCAGAAATTGTAGTTATTGGCCATTTGGGCAATTTTTCCATCTCTCTCAACTTTCTGATTTAAAAGCCCACATTTGTACTTGTTTCTTTCCTGTAACTAATCTAGTCTAGATACAGATTCTTAGTTTTAGCACTTGAATGTGCTTATTGGTGCTCAGCAGTTGTTCAGAACTTGTTATAAGCACTAAATAAGCTACAGATTACTACAGTACTCAACCTTCCTCATTGCCTAGAGGAAAACAGTTTTTGTACATACTTTCCTCACTTGATTAGAGAAAAACAGCTTCTGTACTCACTTTCCTCACTTATCTAGAGGAAAATAGTTTTTTATTCAGGCATGGCCAAGGGTCAGCTTCCAGTGTTCTCTCCTGTCTATCTGATGAATCTGGGCATCTTGGGGCAATGTAGCAATTGCCTCATGTACACAGACAACCCTTTCCTCCTACCACCAACACCACAACCTGTGAGAGATGCACTTATCTGGCCAAACTGGAGGTAAGGCTTGCTCCAATCAAGACTGAACTTGACAGTCAAGAGGAGAAGGTAAACACTTGCACCACACCACACTCATCACATAGTCCCACTAAATCTACACCACCAAAATCCACACATAGAAACACAAAAACATTTGTGGAGGCTCTCAAGCAACAGAGACCTCCAAAACAGAAATGCAAGCAACCTCCACCCCCCAACACAGCTCAAATGGCACATAGCCCACAGACTCAGTGTTCCACTCAATCACAGCCCATAAGGCAAAACAACATACCCAACACACAAGTCATAGGTGACTCTATAGGCAGACACACTGATGTCCCACTCATCAGGCTAACCAAGAAGGTTATTGTCAGCTGCATGTCGGGTGCCAGGATCTGCCACATAACCCACACACTCAGGTCACTCCACAACAAGTACAAATATGACTCTGTCATTGTCCATGTTGGTGTGAACAACCTGAAATGTACCTCCCTGGACTACATGAAAAGAGACATGGAAGAGCTCTCCAATCTTGTAGCCCAGGCAGGTATGACTCTAGCCCTGAGTAGCATTCTACCATCGCTCAGAATGATACTGCAGTACAAGGACAAAATGATTGACTTCAACAATTGGCTAAGCTTCTGGTGTCATTCTAACTGGATCCAGTATCTGTCTGCCTGGGACAACATGGCCAACATGTCTCAGTGATGACATAGTTCAATTAATTTGTAAAAAACAGTTATGTAACTGCTATAAATCCACATTTGTGTTTGACAACATAAGCATAAATTCAAGAAATTGTATGGGAAGCATGTAGAGTTAGACACATGCCCAAAGGCTGCACAGTTCCCATTGCATCACCTTTGTAGAACACTGCTCAGAAATACAAGATAAAATTACTCACACACACACACACACACACACACACACACACACACACACACACACACACACACACACACACACACACAAACTAGGAAGAATAGAAATCTTTTTAGTGGAAAAGTATTGCTTATGTCTCCAATCCAATTTTTGCTGCATCAGAACACTTGACATACAAATACATTTTAAAAAGAAATTCAGTTAAACATACAATGACCATACAGTCAATCAGATGCATGCATGCATACATTTGAAAAATAGAGGCTATAAGGTGATAGAGTAATATGATAAAACAAACATATTTACAATTTTAAATATATTTCAAATTACTTGTTGCCTCACCAGAGTAACAAACTCATATTTGATATACAGTTTAAAAACATACTAGTAGACACAAACTAATTCATAACATATGGTTCAGCCAGTGTGCTCATCTTAGGGACCTCAATTTGTGTATAAATTTTATACGTAAATATTCACTGAATCTGGGATGACTTCTTACATTTAATGATATCTTCCTCTAAAGATCTCCGCACTCAGATAAGTATTAAAATTGCCATTGTTATCATTTTTGCCTAATCAATAACAAACAATATAAACTTTCTATAATCCTCACAATCTTTCACATTTTTATAGTTTTGCTGTAATGACATATACATACTTTGACAGCCTCTGGGTTGAACCTGAAAAAATTATTTGCAGCATTTTTTAAAGAAGATGGATCGATAGACAGATAGTTAAATGTGTAGTAATCCAAGCCAAATTAAAAATCCTAAAACAAGGAAAGACAAAACACTTCATCTTTCCTCCCTTTCCTGATATTAGACATTTGAACAAAGCATGCCACATCAAGAAATAAAATTAATACCTGAACTTGGCTATCAATATTTGCATAATTATACTTGCCCAAAAGCATAATAAGTATTATTACTGTAATTTAAAAGTTTCCTTATTACAGTAGATACAAAGTAGCTATATTTTTCCATTATCTATACAAGTGTTCTTAACTATTGTAGTAATCATTTTAAAAACTCAGAATGTAACCAGTGCAGTTTATAATAGTATGTAATCCACATACTTTGTCAAAGGAAAAGGTCAGCAATGAGGTAAACTATTTGTTCTGTGTTTAAAGAGAAGAAATGTATGACATTTTCACATCAAATACTGATGGGATATTATTTGACTGAAACAACAGATAATTATACTTTTCTTGATGTTACCCATAGAAGAGCAGAGATATTTCAATGATTTGGATCACATATGGCATTATCCATTTTAAAAAAAACGACCTTTACTCAAAAAAGAAAAATCCTTCTGGAAATCATATGTATGAAAAAGATGTCTGACATGAGAGTATGAAAGTATTACCAAGATAAAACAAGTAAGAGATGGATAGGAATGAAATATCAGAGCAGAACAACAGAATGCATGTTTTCCACTGCAACGTACTGCATTTGGCATCTGTTTTCTTTTTAGACACACTATGTAAATGGATCTGTTAGCAGCTATGTGTGCTACAGTGTAAGACACTCCCCCGGATTCATGAAGCTCGGCGCAAGGCCGGTGTAAGGCCTGCACCGGCAGTGCGGCGTATATATGGTGTAGTAGCACCACATGCATATTAATGAAGGTGCGCTGCCACCACATACACATGCATAGGATACGTGCGTGAGTGCATGGGGCATTACTAAGCTGCGCCCGGAGGCATGTCAATGTTGGCTGTCGATGAGCAACCTAAACTGCTGAATATTATAGTCTGCCTGCAATAGTAATCGCACCTATCAGTGTCCATGGATAATGAAACGTATGCAAAGCATGCAAGACAGTTCCCAGCCACACAAAATGGAGAACCAAACAGAAATGCACGCAACACAATATGAGTTCCCGTCCATGGAACAAATTATATTTAAAATCGTGTGTCCGTAATGTACTGCACTGTAAGTAGGTATACCCAGTGGAAGTGAAGCGCATCATGTCATCGCGCCACCAATACACACGTCTAGCCCCATGGGCAGGGTCACCAGCAGTCCCACAGTGGTAGTGATAGTACATATCTGGGCAGTTGTGGCTATAAAACAACCGTAAAGAAACCTGACAGTCCAAATTGTATACCAAACACACACAAACATATGTATATTAAAATGTGCTATACACATGAACAGGAACGTAACCGGCACATACACATAGGATGCTATATGCGGAACCGGGATATCCAAAAGCAGAATCCATGCATGCAAATGCATTACGCAACAACCCCTGTATAGCACATAACCCGCACCCATGTCCAAATGTCCACCAAATCCAGCTACCAGCCTTGCGCATCCGTACACCTACACATAGCGCGTATTCCCCATATGTAGTAGGAAGTATCGTCTTAGGCAGTGTCAGGATTGCAAATATGTATCCCATGTTTGTAAACATCCCATCACAGTTACGTAAATCCAAATGCCTGCGTGTTCAAGTTTCGGCCAAATGTGTGTACATCCTGTGTGGGATAAGTAACCTGTTGAAACTTCAGAGTTGTTTACACGCCACGGTGTCTAGTACTGTACACATCTGGGCAAAACATGTATGTGTAGTCACGGTACTGTTCAGTTTCTAGACAGACATGCAAAACATACTACGCAGGATGGAACAGCTGTCCACCATGCAGGTCTCCCACTATGGTTGCCACCTGTTCAGATGCCCAAGGTGGGATATCCGTTGTAGAAATGTGAGAATTTGCAGGATAAAACATACCCCCGGCCAGTGCAAAGGACAGAATTACACTTGTATGCCAAGATAAAAGCTTATTTCATAGCATTTGAATAGCTTATGCTATCCCAAATAATAGTTATGTGTTCCAGATACAAAATACCTGTATCATGCAACTAGTAAAGAAAATAAGAAATATACTGTTGTCTTAAAATCACAGGACATTTGCCATGTCTTAGGTTTCATCGCAGGACACAACTGTCCAAAGTGGTACTTCCCCTCGCAAAGAGGAACAGTTGGTAACCCTACTCCCCACTGAATTATCGACAGTATATATTCAACTCAATCACATACCGACACCACCTCTCAACCTATTACAGCAACAAAATCTGGACAAAGCCTAAAAGGATGGGTGGACAAATAGGGACAGATGTAATTACTGCTCTCACAATCTTCGAAAGTTCACAGAATAATTGTATGTACATTAGCATGAAATGTTGTGAAGGATGTGGGATAGTCCCCGAGTATTACAGAGGTCCGTACATTTATACTGTAACAAACCTTCACATATGTTGACTGTACTACTGCATACCTGTAGTTAATTCATAGTTAAGTCAAGTGCAAAATAATAATCCTCGTATGAATGAATACAGGAAATAGTCAAATGTGAATGGGAACACCACTCACCGTGGATTATGTATTGTAACCACCGCCACCCATATTATGTATTGCCAACATTAAAAGCTGCTGAAAGGTGCCCAAACACCTGTGTCTGTAAACACAGATAAAATGTTTAAAATGGACAAACCCTGTCCATGTGCTTTGTCTGACATTTGAACACGGTCAGGGCAGTTCCGTTCACCAGGCGGACAAGCCTAAACCCAGATCACCACATGAACACCCTGACAATTAAAGACCTGTATGTGTCAGGACTATAAGCCTTGGGGTTCTGAATATCCCTGCAGTGATTAAATATGCAGCTTGGGTCCAGAGCAGTAGGGAATAGGGAATGTGTAACATGTAGTACCGCATTTTTCCCAGCAGGAGAATGGATGCCTGTGTCGTAAGTGAAGCGGTGAGGCATATGTTAATGTAGCTATGTACTATGGGTATGCATATAAATGAGTCAGAACACCAAAAGTATAGTGGTTACAGCATCCGGCCAACGTGAATGCAGTCCCAGTTCAACTACGACTACAGCACATATAATGTGAAAGTGTAATGAATGCATCTGTGCTGTACAGACAGTTAAATATGTAAAGGTGAACGTGTGTTTCGCATACGTCCATTAACCGGATTACAGATAATTTACTGGTACTGTCACAAGTAATAAAGCCCACGTAAGCACACAGACTTAGTAAACATATGTAACCCACAATAAGGATATGCATGTGCGCCTGTGCGTAACCCACAATAAGGAAATGCAAGTGCGCCTGTGCGTGTGTGATCCGCTCACAGCATAGTAAATGAATGCTGTTTCCTCCACGTTAGATATACATGGCTCAAACCTGTTAACCCCATAAAGTATGAAACCGGACAAAGCCATGCAAACTACTGGTACAAATAGGGACAAACCCCAGATATGTGCCAGAACAAACATAGAAAGTGGATAGAATAATGGGTGTGTCAGTAGCATGGATTCTCTGAAGGGTATGCAGTCGTAACCTGAACTGCTTGCCAGTATTTCCCACCATAAGTCTCAAATGAAATGCCACTACATTGCCAGATAGACACAGGTTTAAGTAAAACACACGAAGATAAAGAGGCAACCAGCTGTACACTCTGCGACAATCTGTACAGTGGAAAGGTATGGTATGGATATAGATATATGTGTATACACATAATCCACAGACGTAAACCAAAGCAAGTTATGAAATGAGGATTGTACATGTATATATGTATACACAACAGACATATGTCCCGTAGATATGACATATGTACATAAATAGGCCACGTTATAGCCAATATGGGTAAACAAACAGACATGCACGAAAGGTGAATAAACCGCTGCCTTCCAAACCATTGGCCAGAAAGTGACAGTCCAGCAAGTTCTACACTTTAAACATGCATATAGGTGTCCATTGCAGGACCCAAAAATTGATCCATACGTAGTGTCAACCGACAATGACGCAAAATAAGTGACCTCAGCAAATACGATATAGCTGTGCATGCAACAGTAGCAGGTGCAAGGGTGATGACACATGTGTCGATAGAATGTATGACGTACGAACTGATATCCGGAGAGTGGGGAGTGCATATAAGTGTCTACACACTTCAGTACTGCCCACATTAAACATGTGTAATGGGTACTGTAGAGGGTTGTCAGGTATGGAAATCATGGGTATGCAGAAATGGGCCTAGGTGTTGTTTGGCAGAGATTTCGTAGGCCCGCCCCGTGGGAGTGATGTGGGTATAGCACACGCCTATATTATCAATAATGGGGCAAAGCATCCACTGGATATTGTGTAAACCATTTTGGGAATATGTAGGGCCCTATATCAGTGTCATGTAGGTGATTATCATGGATGGACATGCATACGACCAAGATGGTAACCATAACTGGCAAACTGTCAGAATAAGACAGCTGCACTAAGGCATAGTACATGAAATACAAATAGGGACTATATTAGATATACCCCAGACAAAGTCAGAACGTTGTGAGAATACTGGCGTAGCCATGAATATGAATGTTATGAGTGTTACTAATCATGTAATGGAAATGTCAGTCACTATTATCTAACCGCAAAGTTCATAATGCCTTGCCAGCAATTTACCAGAAAGGCACATTTCTATGACAAATGTAACAAGGGCAAAGGTCAAACGTCAGGGCGTCTACCCATAATGTGTACAGGTTAGGGGTATGAAGGTAACCTGTCCAAAATACATGTACAGAACTAGTGATACTAGGTGGACAGGTGAGAAGAAAGACATCAGGACAAATGAGAAAACATGTACAAGTCATACGCATGTACTCCGACAAATGTGAATGACAACGTATGCCCTCTGAATGTCAATGTGGAAGGTTAATAGACACAAAAGTAATGTGTCCCTCAGGGTGTCTTGCAGTGTCACCGTAACAATGTCCAGTCCCCCATACTCGTATGTGAGCTCTGCCACTGACGGAAAGCGCAAATACCGGCACACACATACGGTACATGATAGACTAATTAGTGTGGATAAGCAGCTGTTGGCTCATTCCTGATAACTGAAGTCATGAAATAATGACAAACATGTGATTAAGACACCAAATCTGTCAGAAAAGCCATACTAATGCAAAACCTATTATTGTGTCAACTATCTACGTTTGTAAGAGCAACATGTCAATACTGCCCCTATGTGTCCCACTATCAGATAAGGCCTTGTCCAGAAGTTTGCTCTAGGAGGTGGAGTGGTATGATCAGAAACAGATACATGTGTGAGGAAACAGCATTATCGACTGCAAGATAACGCAGAAGGTATGAAATGCGCTGCAGAAGGACGTTCAGTACTGTCTGCAGGTATGTGCTGACATGTCAAATGACACAGCAGTCTACATGAAGTACCTATAGGGCTGTCACCTTTACAAATGATGATAGTGGGACATACCCACAGCCATGCACACAGCACAAATAGACATACACACAGCAAAACTAGGCCATGATACATGAAGCCTCCGGCATGTGAGAGTACAGCAAGGGTAGATGTCTGCCAAGATATACAGCAAATGCCTGTAAGGGCGTGTAACACCGCCCGTAACACAGACATTGCATGGACAATGTTGGGATTTGCAACCTACCCCATTGGTATGTGAAAGCTATGCAAATATGCGATACATGAAAAAGTCAGCTGTCCATGCAAGAGCAGAGTTATGGGCAGAAAATAGATTTTATATATATATATATATATAGAGAGAGAGATACAGACATACACACACAGACGTGGCAGGGCTGGTAATAAAATTTACAGATTACTACCCTATCACACTACAGCATGATGCATTTACAGAACGCGCTACCGAGATTACTAAACACAGCAGACCCACAGGCATTCTAATAGGTGCGTGTCAACATCCGCAAAGACAAAGTCGTCAGCAGAATATATCCGTGGTGCAAAGCGTCTAAAAGCATAACGTGAGTCCTCAGGCGGACGGGAGCATGCACACACACAAACACCCACTTGGCAGGCCTGGGAATCGAACTTACACCTAACTACCCTATCACACTACAGCATGGCGCATTTACAGAATGCGCTACCAAGATTACTGAACACAGCACTCCCAGAGGCATACTTCTAGGTGGGTGACATCATCTGCAAAGGCAAAGACGCCGATAGGGAATGTATGTGTTGTGAGGCATGTAAAAGCATTACTGTGTCCCCAGGCAGCTGCAAACACACACTCACACTTGGCAGGGCCTGGAGTTGAACATACACCTAACTACTTTATCACACTACAGCATTACGCATTTACAGAACGCACTACGGAGATTACTGAAGACAGCACTCCCAGAGGCATACTTCTAGGTGGGTGACATCATCCGCAAAGGCAAAGACGCAGATATGGAATGTATGTGTTGTGAAGCATGTAAAAGCATTACTGTGTCCCCAGGCAGCTGGAAACACACACACACACATGCTTGGCAGGGCCAGGAGTTGAACATACACCTAACCATCTTATCACACTACAGCATGACGCATTTACAGAACGCGCTACCAAGATTACTGAGCACAGCACTCCCATAGGCATACTTCTAGGTGGGTGACATCATCCACAAAGGCAAATATGCCAATAGGAAATGTATGTGCTGTGAGTCATGTAAAAGCATTACTATCCCCAGGCAGCTGCAAACACACACACACACACACTTGGCAGGGCCGGGAGTTGAACATACACCCAACTACTTTATCACACTACAGCATTACGCATTTACAGAATGCGCTATCAAGATTACTGAACATAGTACTCCCAGAGGCATACTTCTAGGTGGGTGACATCTTCCGCAACGGCAAAGACGCCGATAGGGAATGTATGTGTTGTGAGGCATGTAAAAGCATTACTGTGTCCCCAGGCAGCTGGAAACACACACACACACACACACACACACACACACACACACACACACTTGGCAGGGCCGGGAGTTGAACATACACCTAACTACCTTATCACACTACAGCATTACGCATTTACAGAATGCGCTACCGAGATTACTGAACACAGCACTCCCAGAGGCATACTTCTAGGTGGGTGACATCATCCACAAAGGCAAAGATGCCGATAGGGAATATTTAGAGAGTGAGCAGTCTGAAAGCATATTACTGTCCCAAGGTAGACGTAGACAAACACGGCAGTGCTCTCATCGGGCCAACTAAATATCTACGGAGCACTACAACACTAAATAGATACAGGATGCGCCACAGACAGTGCACCCTTCAAGACAGCAACCAGTATATTCAATGTAGGCATCCATCGTGACACTGAAAATGGACATCTGTTGCCTGGATGACCACCATGGCTATACAGGATGTCAATGGCCATGCCCACACGCTTAGTATCACACATCTGTTTGGAATGTACTGTGTGTCCATCTACACAATGGCGTACTGGGCATACTCACACACTTAGCAGTTGCAAAGTGCCGTCTAGCATGCACACGGAGTCTAATCACGGAAGGGCGCAGTGTGGAATGTACTGTGTGTCCATCTACACAATGGCGTACTGGGCATGCTCACACACTTAGCAGTTGCAAAGGGCCATATAGCATGCACACGGAGTCTAATCACAGAAGGGTGCAGTGTGGAATGTACTGTGTGTCCATCTACACAACGGCATACTGGGCATGCTCACACACTTAGCTGTTGCAAAGGGCTGTCTTGCATGCAGATGGAGTGTAAACACGGAAGGTCTCAGATTGGACTGTACCGTGTGTCCTTCTACACAACAGTGTACATGAACTGTACTGTGTGTCCATCCACACAACAGCATACTGGGCATGCTCACACACTTAGCTGTTGCAAAGGTCTGTCTTGCATGCAGATGGAGTGTAAACACAGAAGGGCACAGTACAGAAGGACACAGGAAGGTATAACTGTCCTCACACACAGGGCGGTCACACATGCAGTGACCTGTACACACACAGCTGCCATCACAGCTGTCACAGGTGCAGGTCACACACGTACACACTGCAGTGTACACTGTAGCTGTCAAGTCAGCACCATGTCGTCGGTGCAGCACTACACAGCCTTACAGTACCACAACACCGTGTGACACATGACCACTGGGCTGTACAGAGGTGTACACCAGCTGTGCAGAGTGCACATGTACCAACAGGGATCCAACAGGTGTTATGCATTGCAATGATACCAGTATACATGCACAGGTCGGCTCAAGACATACCACGACCCTTACACAGCTGTGACACCTGACTGTTGCTGTACACGAATGAACACGTCTGGATATGTCATACATGTGATTGTGTGGATGTGTGCATGGACTGCACACACAACACATACATACATAGCCCGTGATGTACCTCGTGCATAACAGTAGCCTAATCAATGCTACACACATGAATGGAAGGTGGGCCCATGTCTGTTGAATGCCCACATTACAGAGGGTAGCAATGTTGACTGGGACACATACCCTTGTACTGGTCACCTGTGACACCCGTGATATCATACCACAGTCCATGTGTTATGTATGTCAACACACATATCCAACAATAGCAATGTATACAAACATGGCAACAGGAGACACATGTGACATCTGTACTGTGCATGCAGCAACCATGCATGTGCAGTGGCCGATGTCCGTACCATAGTTGCACCAACCTATGACATGCAGTCGCAATGCAGACCCATCATTGACACCTGTATATGGTGACATACAAACAGCACATATGGAGGGATGTGTGTACATAACGTGGTGTACCACCTGTGTAGATGTATGTGTGCAGGGGGTGGCTCACAGTTGTGTCACACACCATCCTATCATGCCATGTGCAAACAGTACGCTATGTCGCTGTTACGTGACGGTGCTGACATAATGCATACACAGCGGTCAGGTGTTACCAACTATGTCATATGGCACCTGTAACACCTACAACCTCCCGTGTGCATATAGCAGCACATTTGCCAGATATAGCGTTGGTACACATAATGCAATCAAAACTGCTGCATGTCTATCAAACGTGTCATCATATGGCAGGTGTATAATTCCCAGTACTGCCATGTGTGTCTGAATGTATGACCAGAGATTCCACATATCGCAGGGAATATGTCCTAGTTGTTACACATCCTTGTACACCATTGTAGAGATCTGTACATACGTCACTGTGGGAAGCATGACGTCAGCCGGTGTGGTGCATCGCACATGTCGGCTGTCCGTATACCACAGTGTGTGTGTGTGTGTCTGTATGTATGTGTGGTGCTTGGCGTGAGGGTGTATGCTAATATACGGTGATAAATGATCACTAACCCCACGTGGTGACTAACCCATAATGGTGATGCATTGCACTACCCTGTTGATGCCATAGGTCCCAGCCATAATGGCTACCTGTGCATGTTCCTTCTCGGTGACACGTCGTGTGGGTGCATAGTACTGTGAGGGTGATGACCACATAGGCAAGGGTCCCACCTGCACACTATGGGGTGTGCGTTATAGTGGTGTACACCCCATGAATGTGGCCATGTTCCTGTACTGTTACAGGGTCCTACTGCTGCACAGTGTGGCCTCCAGCTACCAAGTGTCACCTCACAACATCATTGGCCAGACTGCTGTGTACAACCCCTGCACCATGTCACCATACCTGTAATGTGTCCTGCTATGTATGTCATGTCTCTGTCCAGTGTAGCCTGTGGCACTGACCACATGCATCAGGTGCAGTATATGTGCGGACATCTGTGTCATGTTGGTGTTTCCAACAGTCAGGTTGAGGGTACATGTAGCATGCTGATATTGCCAGACGTTCCTGTGAGCAATCCACAGTTACACATGGGGGACTGCAAACACTGCTACCTGTAGGCACATGCAAGTACACCATAGGAGGGAACCAGGGTATCACAACCAACATGGTGCTACAGATGTAACCGAGACACATACCGTGAACACATCACAATGCATGCTGCACCTGCACTACATGGTATGACTGGTGCATGCCGACAGTACACAACCTATGTCACATACACATCTCTCAGTATTCACACACAACCACTGTAACATACACATCCCTCACTATGCATACACAGGTAATATCACATACACATCTCTCAGTATTCACACACAACCACTGCAACATACACATCCCTCACTATACATACACATGTAATATTACATACACCTCTCACTATGCTGTTCACCCTGTGCATCAGAATATTTGTGCATAACCCTGCACCGATGGTGTGGATGACAGGGATGTGGCACAGGCTTCATCATATGCACAGGGTGATATGCTTGCCAGGGGCATAGGCTGCACCAATGGATAACATCATGTGTGTGTGTAAGGGCCGGTGAGTTCACTGGACATGTCTGTGCAGAATGCATGTGGATGTTGTTGAGCCCTACAGTTGTGTTTGCTGTGTGCGTGTATGTGTGTACACAGTTCTGCCATTTGTGAGGCCTACACGGGGTATAATTGACAGCCTGAGATTGTACAGAGCAGGTTGTACAGCTCACTGTGTCCATCCACGGCCACGTGACCTGTGCCTGCCTGGGGTTGCACGGGCACTACCAGGTGGAGGTACAGAGTGGCTACTGTCCGACAACACATGTCCGCTGGAACTGTGTCCCCACTGAGAACGTCCAGGGCCAAGTCCATGTGGCCTGCTGTGTCCTGGTGTTGACAGTGCAGCACCAGCTGCACTGCTACTGCTACCGGCACTATGGGAGCGGGCATGTGAGGTGGCACGCTCAAGTCGACCTACACTAGGTGGTGTTGCCGGCCTACATCCACGTGGCCTATGCCTCACTCCTACCAGATGTTCCAGCACAGACAGCTCCCGCTCACAGATTGCCATGCCTCGGTCAAGGATTCCGACCATTTCACCTAATCACCTATCCAGAACATTAGCAATCTGCTGTTGAGCATTTGCCAATGCCTGGATGTTGTCATTTAGGGTATGGATAGCAGCCCTCTGCAGCCTCTGCCCTTCTCTGTTCTGCCATTCAGCATGTGCCTGTGTGCCATTACAGTCTGGAACATGTGTCTGGTGATACCAGCTGCTCCGCTCTGTCCTGCAGGTGCATGTCGGCCAGAGGTCCTCCTACGAGCAGCACCAGCCACATGCCTGTGTGGCACATCTGCAGTCATTTCACTGACACCATGGTGTGTAGACACACCTTCTGTAGCCACCACACATTCCTGTTCCACACTAACAGACGCTGACTGTCCTTCCTCTATGGCCACTGGTGATGCGGTATGTGTGGGCAGCAGAACTGTGTGCGGGAAAGAGGGGGACATAGCTGGGATGGTAACCATTGGCACAGATTTAGCCCCTGACAACCCTGCCTGTACCTCATGCATATGTTCATCACTGCTAGTATCTGTGGGGACATTAACATCTGATGGACCGCAGGAGGGTAACGCACCTACATCACCTGTGAATGCAAAGAAATACTGTAAAGTACAATAGACACAGACACACACACAGACACACACACACACACACACACACACACACACACACACACACACACACACACACACACACAGACACACACACACACACACACACACACACACACACACACACACACACACACACACACACACACACACACACAGACAGACACATACACACACACACACAAACACAGACACACACACACAGACACACACACACAAACACAGACACACACACACCATGCATGTGATTTGCCAGATGGCATGCAGCATGCCTGCGATACAGCAGAGGGCATGCAGCTCAGACATTAATAGTGTTAGTAAGCATACCTCCCTGGGGTGCACACTACAGCAAGCATGTGTCATATCAGTAGCCATGCAGTTCAGACAATCATGGTAGTATGCATGCATTCCCGTGATACACCATGTGGCCCAGACAAGGATAACAGTACACATGCCTGACGTGACCTTGACATGTAATCTGCTGACATGTGCATTAACATGCATACATGTCTGACACAATGGTGTCCTGACACATGTACAGCATCATAATGGGCGTCACATTGCAGTGTTGTGTGTATGCCCTACAGATAGAATTCATGTTTAGCAAATGTGCATGAGCATGGGAGGGTAGTGTGAGCCATCTACATTGCTATACAGTGTGAAGTACAGACACTGTGCCATTGCATGGCATCATGAGGCATCTATGTTGCTGTAGAATGCATAATATGTACACATTGCATAGCCTTAACTGCAACACAGTCGTGATGTTCAACAGATCGTATATGGTAGACTTCAGTAACACCTCCAGTAGCTGTGCACAAGCTTTTAGGTTGTCCAGTGTACCACATCAATGGTATAATTGGTCAACTAAGGCTATAATTGGACCATGCGTGGACAATGTGCTACAGGGTGCATACACATCCCAAGTACTGTGTGGCTACATGTCTCTGGCCATCCCCCATGGCCATGTGTGCACATGTGTTAGCCAGTTGTGTGTGATGGGCATCTATCTCACATGTCTGTGTTGCCCCATATGACATACACCCATAGATGTCAGATATGTCACAATCCACAGGCTTATGCAGACAACGGGTTGTATGTTTGGTATGTGGGGTATAGGTCATGCGATAGTGTGACAATATTGCAGACAGAACACTACATGTCTGGGACATGTTAGGTGGCACATCACAATGTGTGCACCCAATGCAGGGGCATATGACACAATGGTGACACCTGTGGGCTGCCCATTACACAGCCCACTGTGTGGTACTGCGTGTGTACCACACATGTTGTTCCAATGCATACTACATATGCCTCCAGTGTAGAACACCTCCACCGTTGTATGCACAGCTGACCACACATGTCACAATGACAAGTACTGTGGTTTCAAGTCGGTGTATCATTACATTTGTATATATTGCACATGGGTGGCCTGTGTGAATGACGGGTGGTGCGACCTGCATATCGTGACTGGAACAAACATCAGGTGTGCAAGTGTTAACTGGCCACATGACAAATAGATCTACACTGCAACATGCCTGATACTGATGACAGTCTCACCTGCAACGGACTCATGTCTGTGCGGCATGCCAGAGGTACCTGTATAGGGGTGACATACCAGTATGAACATTATCCATGACTGTATGACAGCCACAGGTTGCACTGTGCATGTGAACACATTCACCTGTGTAATAGCATATAGTATGCACATGTGTGCATACACAACGTAGCATACTGTAGTATGCAGCATGTTTGCCCACATACCTTGCATATGTTGTTACTTCACATAATGTACAGTGACACATGCAACTACATGGGATATAATAGCCATATGTGCAGTACTGACTTACCAGGCAACTCCAGGCTCATTGGTTGGGAGACACCCACCTCCACGATGGCAGCTAGTGTTTCTGGATGCTGTTCCCTGGGTGTCCCCAGACTGGCCAGTAGCTCCTCGGTGTGTGTGAGTGGGGCTGGGTTGGTGGCCCACCACCTGTTTCACCTTGTTCCCTGGCAATTGCAGTGGCACGTTGTTTTGCATGTCGAATCAAGTCCATGCAGTGTCTGCACACCTGCTGGTAGGTGCGGTTATGGCCACCCACATCGTTCACTCTCCTGCGTAGATCCTGCCACAGGTCATCCTGCTGCTGGGCATGCTGTGGCACATGGCTGAACAACAAGTCATAGTTGTCATGGAGCTGTGGGATGAGGACATCATCCTCCTGGCGGGTGAATGCTGAGAGGCGTGTACGGGGCATTATCTGTAAGACATAATGATGGTGACAGGTCACAGTTTCAGAGATGTACAGAGATACTGCTGCACATACATTTCTATGACATCTACTACATCTGCACAGTTATCTTTGCAAAGCATCATGATACTGACATGACTGAAGTGTTTGTGTCACATATGTCACACCCATTATGCATTGGATATCATCACCATATATGTGTGTCACCTCATTACAGTGTTCATACTCCATGTAAATGCTGTCTTGCTGTGGGCATGTCTATTTGCCTGCACTTGTGTTCTTTCTTATCTGCACATGCCTGGATGTGTCCACGGTACTACTGTTGACCTGGATGCTGTGTATATGTCACATATCAACACAGACACAGCCGTAATGGACTTGAGCAGTGACAATGCACACATATGCATGGACACCTGTACATGCATGTGTTTTGCCATATACATCTACACAGCACTGTACAACTGTTCACCATCCTGCCACGGATCGCATGTATTGCACATGTGATAGACATGGGACAATGGCTAGTCAGAACACATTCGCAGGGATGGTTATCAACCATAGCATGTGCGGTCATGGTTTCCAAGCTGTATAAGACAGCCATTGTGCCACCGCAAGGTGCATCAGTGCCACATTACTGATCCAGTCAGTTGATAGTACATCTACCATGTGGCCATCTCACCATGTATGACTGGGATGACATGTGCAGCTTTGATGGACAGGGTTGCATGGTATGGTGGGAGTATGTCACATATATGGCACAGGGATCAGTCCAGCCTGTGGTGATCCTAGTATTAGGATGGTGGCTGTCCATGACATATGTCTTATAGATCAGGATATGGACATGTAGCATGTCCATCATCATGGTGTAGTAAATGTCCTTCTGCAAGGTAGACAGCATGCTGCATAGTGGAGGTGAGGATTGTGAAGGCTGGTATCGCACATCCATGCATAGCCATTACCCCTTACAGGTGGTATGTGATCCAATATTGGTCACCACAGTGCTGTATATGCCTGTCCAGTGATCTCCGTGCTCATGGATGGCACCCTGACATGAAATGGGTACCTCATATGACTATCTAAGGGGCCTGGAGATGTCACCATGTCGGGGGGTGCACTGCACAGCACCATCCCTTACACAGTGTCCATAATGTTGACCACAGCCTAGGTAGTAGTTTATAGGTACAGGGATGTTCACCTAGCGGTGACACTGCTGGTATCATCCATCAGACTGTGCACATATGTCACACACCTCACCCACACAGCCCATTCTGTATGTTGTTCACAACACTGACACAGCTATACTGATAGGTCATGGCCATTCACAGCCTTACATACACAGATGCCTAACATTTGTCTGTGTTGTATGGGCTACAATGAGGGTGGGGTACAACACATTAACCCTGTTCTGCTGTAGCTGACACTGGTGTGCTGTGCACATGTTACTCTTGCACCTTTTGTAGTTGTGAGTCTGTCAACAGGCCACTGGTGGAACACTCCTGTGACATGCAAAGGTATTTGTAACCAAATATCCGTGCTGTCTTGTACATCTGTACTGCTAACATCTACAGTGCTAATGGTTCATGGACATGCTCACCATACTCAGCAGGGTTATAGTGCGGTGCCACCCTAATTGACTGTCATCACCACTTGTGGGTTGATATTATCCAACACCCTATCTGTATTGTATGGTCATGCTAGGCACTCGTTCAGAACTTGTGAGCATGTCATGAGCTACTGATTACTATAGCACCCATTCCACACCATTTCCCACAGGTACACTGGCTGTCCTACACTTCCCAGCTTGCTTATGGTACAACAGCTGTTGTACACACGTAACGCACATATCCTGTGGGACATGGTTGTATATACAGGCATGTCCAACTGTCATGTACCAGTGCTATGCCTGTCTATATGAGGGATATGTCGTACATGTGGCAATAGAGCAATTGTCTCATGTACACATTCAATGCTCACCTCCCAACATACGGCCGTGCTGGGGGCATAGCTCGCAGGTGTACCTCATGATGAGGAACGTGCCTCATATGGGGTTCTAAAAGGTGCATGTTCCTCAAGGTTCCACATTGGAAGGGTCTGTCACACATTCATTGTTGTAAATTGTTTACCTGCTAGCCATGGCTAAATAGATGGGAATCATATTAATTCATTAGAATATCTTTTTTATACGTAAAACCAGCCTATTTTAACCATCATATGCCCTTCCTAGTTGAAGCTGTTAGTAAGCCAGTTGTAAGTGTTCCACGTTTTGCCCATTTGTCACACAGTATGAGGGCTAATGTTGCTCAGTTTGGGGACAGGAGGTTGACAGCTATGGCTGGGGGTAATGCTGTCACCAACCCTGACTGCACCTGACAGTCATTTGGGGATGTGTAACATTCGCAACACACCCCACCCATCACATAGTCTCACATGATCTACACCACTGGCCACACCTACAAGGACAACTTGTGCAGTACGTCTCCATACTCACTGTAGGAACCAGAGGTAGCCCCCATCATGGAAGACAACATCACCAGCTTATAGCCCACAGACTCATGTGTGCCCATCACATACAGCCAATAGTGAGTTAAAACATTCACAACACACCAGTCATAGATGACTCTGTAGGGAGTCACACTGCATTTCCACACAGCAGGCTACACAAGGCGTTAGTCACTTACATCTTGCTGTCGGGTAACTGCTTCTGCAACATAACCTATGCACCCGTGCCACACCTCACCAGGTACGATATGACTGTCATTCTCCATGTTAGTGTGACTGCCCTGTGATGCCACTTCACAGACTACGTGTGCAGGGACATGCAATAGCTCACCAGTCTTATAGCCCTGAGGGTGTGGGCCAAGCCCTGGGGAGCATTTTGCATTAGTCCGGACACGATACCATTGTACAATGACTGACTGTGTCACTTCAATAGTTGCATATGCTCCTATTGTCAATCCACAGGCATCTGGTATCTGTCCGCTATGACTGACTTGGTCAAACACAATGCTGTCGCAAGATGACTTGCACCTGTCAGCCCTGGGAGTACAGCTCACATGTAAGGCACTTGCTGCTTCTATACTGCCTGTCTTGCACAGTTTCCAATAACTGTCACCAGCAAGGTGGTAACTGGCAGGCACGACATGGGGTCATGTGACACAATGCTTGCATCTTCCTCTGTGATGCATGCAGGCAAGGCACACCTTATAATGCACCACTCAAACATCTCTGCAGTGACTGGGACCTGCCTCTAGGCTCTGCAGAGCACACCTGCAATGACAGGTTATAGACAGACCATACCTTTCAGGCACATACCTGGACTGGCACACCCACAGCTGAGGGGTTCCCATATCCCACTATGTTTTGCACACATCCTGGCAAGTTACTTAGCACAATGCATCAGAGGTGCTCCACATGCAACTAACTGTGTCCAGGACCACTATACACATTGTAACAAGCGGCAGAGTCAACATCATACCCCACGGGTAACATACCTTCTATGTTGGTATAGTGGACAGTGGGCCTCAGACAGATACTACTGATGTGTGACTGACACTATCCCACACTTCACTGGGATAGCCACTCATGTACTGACACATCCATGAGTCATACCCTCCGCTCTGCTGGGTCAACCCATACACACCACCTCCAAGACCTACATTACCCTTGGCATGAACACTACCACCATGTGGCTGGTGTTACACACCTGGGGTTATCCCCTCATTGGTGGATTCCGAACATATGCTAATCGACCTTGTTAGCCACATCCCGGCAACACACCCATCACAGCATACACAGTACATGAGTACTACAACACCTACTACAGACGTCTGCTGACAGCGGTTGTTAACATCATGACACCCGTGCAGATGGACAATGCACATACAAAGGCTGACACATACCCCAGTGCACTTCATTAGCATGTACACAACTGCATGGATCATGCTATTCCACACAGAGCCATGATGGTACACACCAGATAACAGACGCCACTCTGCTGGTCATGTTCCATGGATATATGATGTACAACAACAGGTGTAGGCTGTTGCACAGTGGTGTACATCCCCATGTGTGGAGTGGCTCACTGGTCAGCCGTGGTGGGGCCACAGGGTCCCTCATCACATACTAGAAGACTAGCTACGTAAACATGACTGCCACACATTCCGGAGTGTACCACCAGGCATTATGGTGGTATATCAGTAGTCGATGGCAACACCCACATCTGCTGTCAAATACAACAGTCACTCAGGAACATTGCAGACCCAGGTGTTGTTGCCAACATGCTGGAGGATGGATTCAATGCTGACATTACACCCTCTCACTCACTACAGTGCCGCAATCCATACATGAACATTGTGGTGTCACTGTGTTCACACCTACACAGTACTGACCTACACTCTATATGTCCTGGGACACTGGCCCCATGTCACCTTCCAACGTTCCAGGCTGTGATGTCCACCAACCTCTGAATTACATGTCTCCCCACTAGGCCACCATATTCAGTAATAGCCTTGTTTCAGACATTGTAGCCCCTGAATGGCACACAGCAGCATTTATCACACTTCACACAGGTGGCACCACATTGCACGAGTGGGACTATAGTCCTACACACCTGACTGGACTGTTCTGCATGGCTATGGGGCACATCATCAAGGACGTCATTCACAGAGACATTGTTGGGTTCCCGTCCTTTGCTGCCACCCGGGTTGGGCTTGTTAGGGCCAAAGCATGGCCCCTACACATGGTGGACTTCTTTCATACAGTTACCAGGGCAGTTGCTGATGGTACGGGAGTTCACACATCCTACATTGTCCTCTCATTGCCATTCAGCACCATTCCCCATTCTGGTATTGACAACATACACATCCACCTGCACATCGTACCCTGTGTCTCAGGATGTTATGCTATGTGGCTCATGGACAGGGCACACAGTGAGGCCAGCATACCATAGTACCTACTACATGTCAGGTACATTTGGCATACCACGGTCCTCAGTCATAGGGCCCCTCATGTTCAGTATATGCTTCCCTGTGGAACAGGCTAGCACATGGGACTTTCCCTGCCTAGCTTTCAAACCCCTGCATACCAAGCACCATGATTGCTCCACCAGCTGATACTGACTCCAACCATATGGGTGTTGCTGTGACAGATACATAATATGACTATCATGGCATCAAGCTGCATGACACAAGGTGCATGTACATCACCTTTGCATTACACCATTCACCCACTGACTATCACATGGATGGTAGTCCCCTACATACATATCACATTGTACATGTTTGCAGTACACACATATGTCACACCCACTCCTGTGATTACCGTATTGCCACTGTGGTGTGGATATCCTTCTACGTGGCCACACCTATCTGTACTGGGTGTGTAGCTGGTACATAGGCACCCATTGTACCTCTGAACTCAAGACATCTACACACATTCAAGGGTACACCACCCCATTTAGGGTGTACCTTGCACAACAGCTATAGCTTTACATGCCACAACATTAACACGCCATGATGTTTACTGAGCTACGACAGTTTAAATATGTGGCTGCACTATGGACACCACATGTGTACACATTTGCATACTACATACTCAGGGGTGACCTCTGCTGATCAGACAGGGCCCATGTCCACAACATTATTAATGGATATACTCCTCATACGCGACATAAGCAGAGGCCACTGTGAGCAACATGCTCATGGATATGTGCACACATGCCACAATGAGTGGGATGTGCTTGTGGGTTACATTCCCAAACCGGACACTCACCACGCTTTGGAACATAAGTCCTATGTACATCACGCAGGGATGTTCATGTGATACCTCCCTTGGTGGTTGGGAGAAACATGTAGGCCTGGGATCACTGCAGTGGCTGTACTGTGCAGAGGTGCAGGTGACACCTGGCTCTGCTGTTCACAAGACACTACCCTAGAGAGGTGCCACTAGTGTGAACACTGTAGTTGTGCTTACACATGGACTTGCCAGACTGCATAGTACCCCACTATGCACCTGTGAAGCTATTACATGTCCTTTGTGCATGGTTACTTGGTAGCCCTTCCATTTAGATTAGCTATCATGCTATTACTATGTCCCATACCTACAGGCCATATGTATCCTGTTATTGTACATACCAATAGACGATACCTGTGGTATGCATGATATGCCTGTTATGCTGTGTAGCATATCTGTCATATCTACCTATAATACTATACATTACACACATTTCACATAGTATCCCATAATGCAAAGCATACTTGCACAGCGGGACCACCTTACATATGTCATTAACGTTATATGCCCATACACATGCATGCTGTGACAGTATATCAACATATACTATCCCCTGCTATGGCACATCCTTGTTGGACATACCCTACCACTGACAGTGGGTTGTATGTAATTGTTCTGTTTAACGCCCTCATGTAACATCCCTTGTGGTGTCTGTGCTGTGTACCTTGTGTCCCACTGCTGGACGCACAGTTTCTACAAGCGTTAGTATGCTCAGCAAGACATCAGTACATAAATACCTTTCCCCACTTTATGCATTGCGGACATGTTTAATTAATGCAAACCAGGCTATACATACAGTAAAACTAATTAATACAGATCATGCTATACATAACCTTACATATCGGGCGTTCTACATACTTTGTTGTCCTTACGGCATTTCGTTTCTATCTCTCTCACTGTGTTTCAACTGGTATTCGGTATGAGCATATGATTTGAATGTCTGGCAAGTCATCCTTATATACATCGATACCTGTAACATGTGGATTCATCCCATCAATTGGTGTTCCTGAGTGACTAATTACTTGCATATCAGCTGTGCAGCTACTCCATTTGCCAATTACGCGGCAACAGTGGGGTATAATTGGATTCTCCACTTGGGCATTGCCTATTTGCCCTACCTTCGGGGAGACGGTCTGTATTGTGTTTTGTTATGTGTAACTGCAACTGCTATGCATGGAGACAGGTATAGTTTGGATTCATGTCCCCAGTGGATTGTGTGTGACAGGTAGAGTATTTGGTTCAACATGTGGGTGTACCTGTCATCCCAACATGTGATAATGGAGTATTGCAAACAAAACCTGTAACATGGCTGTTTGTTCCATTATACAACGCCTGCAATTTTGCATGACACCTTTCATTGTGTCTCTCACACGGTATGTTGAGGGTTCTACAGATGTAATTGACTAACTGGATGTTTGTACTGCTATTACAGTCTGTATTGCTTTAGTTTCTAGTGTGGGGGATGTTGGTGGGTGTACGTAGCATATACAGGTTTGTGGGCCTTGCATTTCTACATAATCCGTATATATGTGTGTGGGCTCTGTCCCTAATTAGAGAGCTAATAGTTAGTAGACTTATGTTACGGGATTGTACGTTGGGCCATTGTTAATTGGTTTCTATATCGTCTGCAGGTGAGCTTGCTACTTGTATACCTCCGTAATTGCGGCGATATATCAAGGGATATGCGTAAGTGACATCTATCCCTTGTATTTCTGTCCCAGATATTTGCAGTCATTGTGGTTGTGTTGTTAAAAGAGCCTGTTTGCCATGGGTTGCCACCTTTTCATATGGTCATTGTTGGACACCTGCGGGACACACAGCGGTGTTTACAGGCCAACATGTAGCCACGGTCAGTACACAGGTTAGCACATACTTTTATCCTCACTACATACCTATTGTTGTGTGACTTTGGCTACTTATCATATTGCATGTAACATTTACGTTTCCTACATACAGGCATAACTATTACATACCACTGTTACATTATATATGGGACATATTTATGTCCTACCATCTCGGATATTTGCCCTTTGTACTGTTTTATGTCTGGACACACCTGCCCAGGGAGGGGCTGTCCCTCCTACTGTGGGACAGGTAGTAGCCGTATGCCTACGACTAGCTATACCCACACCTACCGTACTGATCTGCCTCTGACTTGGCACTAACAAACACATGTTGCAGACACACACATACATTACAGTCACACAGAGATGCACACAGCACCCTCAACGCACACTTACACAGACTACGGCACTCACAGACACAGTTGAACACAGTACCTACGTGGACCGCGACACTGGCAGCAGTGACTAACTGTCCCTTCATATCATCATACTATTACTCGCGGATGTACAGTTCCGGTACTGTGTTCTATCGGTCTTTCAGCCTCGTGGTTATGCATGTCGGTATGTTACACATTCCATGGTTGGCGGTGTCCTATTTATTTGTACCTCCAAGGTGTTATGAATGTCGTTGAACTATCTATTATATTTGCAGATATCGCTGAATCCATCTATATCACCATATATCCCTCTATTGCCCTTTCTATCTGTATTATATATATGCATATGTGTACATATATATATATATATATATATATATATATATATATATATATATATATATATATATATATATCTACACATATCTGGCGGGGAACGTGACAGGCACACAGCACCACCATATGCTGTAAGGCTCATGTACTGTTCAGGTATTGGCATTCCGTGTTCCACTGGCTGTTGTGTTTATAATGTTTGAGGGCTGCCTATGTAGGAGTCACACATTGGGCCACCTATACATTACAATTTACAGGTGGTCATGTTTGTGTGCCATTCATTTTACTGTGTGTGCAGGTGGAGAGGTGTCAGTCCGTAGGGGCCTACACTGTCAGAGTATGTGCTATACGTTCCCTCTTTGCCAAGGCATAGGCATATTGGGCATGCCTCCGTCTGCCTACTGGGGCTGGCACAGTGTGTTCATGGTCTGAATCCCTATGTATCTGTAATGGCCTTGGCAATTGTGGTGGGCTATGAGGGCCTTCACCATTTTGTCCCTGCTGCAGTTGCTTCTTCAGGATCATATTATGTAGCATGGCACATACTATGACGATGTGGGCACACGTGCCTGGAGAGTACTGCAAAGCTCCACCAGATGTATCCAAGCACTGTTACCGTGATTTCACCATCCTGAACACACGCTCTATGATGATTCTGGTTTGTGCGTGTGCCTCATTATGGCGTTCTTGCATGGGTGTGTGTGCATTTCTGATGGGAGTCATCATCCACGGCTCCAGTGCATAGCCAGCATCCCCCACATGATGGCCATGTGGGATGTCCCCCCTGACAAATACCTGATACAGCTGTGAGGCATGCCAGATATGGGAGTCATGGTAGCTTCCATGGCTGCCAGCACACACATCCATGATAATGACCTGAGCATTGCACACGACCTGGCAGTTGATGGAGTGGAATCCCTTGCGGTTTATGTAGCGCCTTCCGTGCTCACCTGGTGGTGACTTGATTTGCATGTGTGTGCAGTCTATCGCACCCAGTACCTCCGGGTATTGTGCCACATGGTGGAAGTGGCGCATATTGCTGGCCAACTCCTCCTGAGTTCTGGGGAAGTATATCTGCTCATTGTCATGTGGTAACATGGCATCCAGGAACTGGTGTAGTACCCTGGATGCTGATGCCTGTGAGATACCCATTATATCTCTAGTTGGCCTTTGAAAGGTACCTGTGGCCAGTATTCGCAGGCTTACACATACCTTCATGTCCACTGGGATGGGTTCCCCTCTGTTGTTTCTGGTTCTCAGGCGTGGCTGGCACAGCTCCACTATTTGCTGTAAGATGTTCATGTCCACCCTGTAATGCTCTACTATCTCCAGGTCATGTAGCCCCTGGTAGGTTACCCTTGGTCTGAACACTCTTCTTCTCTTCCGAGTCCTGTGGTGGTTGTCGGCATCATCCTCCACAACACCGTCAGTCTCTAACACATGCTGATGAATCACAGCTATGGCAGCTCCCAACATGTACATTTTAAAAGTTCCCCGTGTGTTTACACTTATGGTGCGGTGTTTGGGAATACATAGGTGTGCTTTGGGTGCTTTGACACTTTATACTATTGTGCTGTGAACACCGATGATGTCATAGAGTGTGTATGTACGATCGTAGCTACAGGTTATCTTATGTGTTTTACTGCCGGAACTACTATTGTGGTGCCTTTGGTGTTGAATTACATTTGCCTGCCGTGGATTACCTCTTGACCTTCCCTTTACATTTCTGCACGTTGCACCTACCATTTTCTGGCGTGCATCCTGCAGCCTACTTTCATTTGTACTTTCCTGGACCTGGCGTATCTTGCGTTATGTGTGCTACTGCCAGTCTGCTGTTGGTTTGCTTTGCTCTGCTGTGTCAGGTCTCCTATCTTTGCAATCCAATACCTCCCCTCCTTTCTTTGCATTCCAATGCCTCCCCTATCCTGTTTTGCAGGTTTCTGCAAGCAGACTTGTCAGCTGCCGTCGATTGGCCTTCGTGGGTTGATTGGTGTTGATTGCTCATTAGTACTCTAATTACCCTACTTCCACATTTCCTTCTTTTCTTCCCCTGACCTTCCTGTTTCTGCTATTGCTTGTGGCGCGTGCATCCGATTACTGGGTTTCGGGCACATTTTCATCCTCGTACACATGCGCTTTTGGGCACCATGTGTGCTCTCAGCTAAACGATTCCTCCCCACCCCTGTCCTGCAGCTTTGCTTAGCAACGGACAGGCCAGATTTGCAATGCTCCAATGTGCTTACTGCTACGGTGGCACACCCCTCTGCTGATGTCATGTATCACCTCTGAGCCACTCCTCGGTGTTATACCACTGCACCGTATGGTACAACCTTCATCCGGCAGGACATTTGCAATTCAGTATTATCTGCCTCATTTGCATGGCATTGACTACTAATTCATAGTTACCGCACCAAACACTATCACAGGCCCTTAGCAACCCTTGCACCTTGGTTGTGGTGTTCCATGCCTACCATTGTGCATTATGCTGTAAACCTGATTTCTATTACGTTGCGATTTTATGACATTTTTATATTATTTCTTTATGTTACAGCTTCCACACACATGCCCTGCGGTTGTGCTGTGCGTTACTGTGGACATGACATTAAATGTTGTTATTTTCATGTTGTACATCTTTTCTTATGCCATTGGCTGTGTATTTCGCCATTGGCATATGTTAACGTTGTGATACCTGGGTCTGGCCCTCTTCCATAGCTGTTCTGTTTGGGAAAATGTAAACCGTGTTTTTTGGTTTACATTTCCGTGGGCTTACGCTACGCCTGCACCACTTCATGAATCGCTATATGATTTCATTTGCATGGTGCGACACTGCACATGGGTTGATTAGCATACCTACGCCAGGGGCTGCGCAGTTCTGGCGTACGCCGGTAGTGTAAGTGGAATTGGATCGTACCTGAATCGCTCGACGGCCATATTTGGCATTATACCGCCTACGCTATGCTTGCACCTGGCGCAAGCTTCATGAATCCCGGGGACTATGTAAACAGGTCTGTTAGTAGTTATAGATGCTGCAGTGTAAGACACTATGTAAACAGGTCTGTTAGCAACTATAGGAGGTGCAGTGTAAGACACTATGTAAACAGATCTGTTAGCAGCTATAGGAGCTGCACTGTAAGACACTATCTAAACAGATTTGCTAGCAGCTATAAGTGCTGCAGTGTAAGACAGTATGTAAAGAGGTCTGTTAGCAGTTGCACATGGTTTTGTCCATGACAATATCCAAATAGGTCAGTTATCAGCTATATATGCTGCAGTGTATGGCACTGTAAACATTTCTGTTAGCAGCTATAGGTGCTGGAGTACAAGACACTATGTAAACAGGTCTGTTAGCAGCTATACATGCTGCAGTGTAAGACACTATGTAAACAGATTTTGTGGCAGCTATAGGCACTGCAGTGTAAGACACTATGTAAACAGGTTCTAGGAACAATAGGCACTGCTGTGTATAGCACTATGTAAACAGGTCTGTTAGCAGCTATAGGTGCTGTAGTATAAGATACTGTGTAAACAGGACTGTTAGTAACTATAGGTGCTGCAGTGTAAGACACAATGTAAACAGTTCTTTGCACAGATATAGGTTCTGCAGTGTAAGACAGTGTCTGTACAGAACTGTTCACTGCTATAGGCACTGCAGTGTAAAATACTATCTAAACAGGTTTGTTAGCAGCTGTAGGAGCTGCAGACACTATCTAAACAGTTATGTTCAAAGCTATAGGTACTGCAGTATAAGACACTATCTATACAAGCTGTTCACAACTATAGGCACTGGAATTTAAAGCACTCCCTAAACAGATCTGTTCATTGCTGTAGGTGCTGCAGTGTAAGACATTCAGGCAGATTCAATAAAACCTACATGTTCCATTCACACCATGTGTGAGTTGTACTATGAAGTGCACATGGTAGCACAATGTGTTGTATTGCTCTACACCATGTGTAAAGCTGCACAACCATGGTAATTACAGCATATCAGCTGAATTGTATGTTAATCAACCAATCCAAGATGGCAGAGCTAATCAACATATAAAGCAACTGTATAGACTCAGTGCTGGTTTTCCTTGTAAATTCCAAAACATATTGGAATAATGTCACAGAAAGGAGTCTACAGAGAAAGAATGTTAGGGTCTGCTTTTGCTTTAATCCATGTGTATGTGCAACAGGCTGAATTCTATGCTGCTGATAGACCATGGCCAAGAAGGAGAAGAGTTTTCAGACCTCGATTAACTTATCACAATTTGCATTAGTTGGAAATTGTAGAACACTAGAGGATAGATAGGGACACACTACAGGAACTCTGCAACCTCTTCATCCTCAACTCAAAATCAGAGCAAACTGAGGGGAACCCATTCCAGTGGAGACAAAGGTATGTGTAGCACTTAGAATTTTAGCTGAAAGAACATAGCTAAAATTCTTCCAACAGGGGACATGTTGGGGGTGTCACAGGCATCAGCATACAGGACCCACCATCAGTGCCTGAACGCTATGCTCCAACATGCCAGTGACAATGTATATTTTCCCCTGCTCCAACATGGCAGTGACAATGTATATTTTCCCCACACTGCTGCGGATATGGCCATAAATATGCAGGTGTTCTACCCTTTAGCACATTACCCTGAAGTACTAGGTGCACTAGATTGTACACATGCAGAAATTAAGGTACCAACTCGGGAACAGGGAAGGCTCTACATAAATAGAAAGATCTTCCACTCTATTAACTGTCAAGTCATGTGTAATGCCAAGGAAATCATCTTGAATGTTTTCTGGCAACCTAGGCAGTTACCACAACTCACATTATCTGGCACACCTCCCCACTATATCAGATGTTCACTAGGGATAAGATCCCAAAAGGTCATTTACTGGGGGATGCAGGTTATGCACTGGAACCATGGCTGATGACGCCCATCAGAAATGCACACACATCCACTGAAGAATGCCATAATGAGGCACACAATCAAACCAGAAATATCATAGAGTGTGTGTTTGAGCTGCTGAAGTCACAGTTCTGGTGACTAAATACATCTAGGGGAGCCCTACAGTACAATCCACATACATGTACTGAAATATTCACCATCTGCGCCATGTTACAGAGCATCGTCCTGAGTAAACAGCTTCATCAGAGGCAGAACTAGCAGCTGCTGTGGGTGTAGATATATGTAGGCATGTTCAATATGCCCTTGCATTGGCTAAGAGGCAATGTATAGCACATTCACTCACCACCTAAGGGGCTAAAACCTCCATTCTACACAGATACGTAAAGTAATATTGATGTCAGGCAATGCTCACAATCTTGTACAGAAATGACTTTTACATGTGACAGCAGAGGCTTGTGTGAATACATGTGTCGTCTATCAGGTAGTAGGCCTCAGGCATCAAAGATTCACACATTCATACCTCTGAAAAGTAGTGATGGCCACCAAATGTCCTCACTTTAGCATCATATGTTTGTACTGGAAAATCATTAAAGAGAGAAGTTACAAAGTAATGAGACACATTTCAGTTTCAGACTTCACAACCCACAGAAGATTATTAAAAATACCGATGCAAAAACATGATTCTGTCAGTTCTCTAACTTTCTTAGACAAAATATGTCAAAAGTACAAATAGCAAAATAAGATTTCAAATGCTGATATACTAAGCTCTAAGTCAGCTATGCACCCTGAGCATCAGACACAAATGTTATGTATCCCTGAATCAAAAAGATAGAAAAGGAGGATATGGCACAGTTATCATCACTTACACAGAGTGTTGTATGTATGTGTGGGGGTGGGGGGAAGGAAGCCTAGGCTGACCCAAAAAGTCAGTGAGTGTGTGTAAGAAAGAAAGAGAAGCAGGCAGACATTTGGATAAAGTAACAAACAACCAGTGAGACAAAATGAGCTTAAAGCTTCATGGGTGAAACATGTAACTGTTGTGTGTGTCTCTGTATGGGCCCTCCTGGTGAAAATGGTGTGTGTCTTGAGGAACATAGCCAAACTCTGTGCTAACTCTACACGTCTTGATATTTTGGAAAGTTTTGAGCCATGCATGGTAGAGCTGGCAGTTCATTATTGTCATACCTGACCAGAGAACTGGATTTCCCAGGAGTTGCACTGGAAATTCCATGCCCGTAGTCAGATGCACTGCACTACCTGAACATGACTGATATCTGTTGGATGAGCCCTTCTCATGTGGATGTCCAGGACCATAACCCCATGGCCAGACATGTCTGGTGTGTGGACACCTCAACCACTGAAGGAGCAATGGAAGTAGTGCCACTATAGGAGCATGATTGGGCACTGCCATGATGGATTACATCAAATGATTTGGCTGACCTACAACCACAAGGATGCTGTCTGCCTCCCAGCAGATGTTTCATGACAGAACCCACCCATTCCAATGTGTCATTCATCCGATCCACTGAATCTGCAAAACAGTGGAGGTAGTGGCAAACTTCAGCCTGTGCCACATCTACAACCCTAAGCTTTTCTCTGGAGTACCTATAGGAACATGCCTGCACCTTCATGATGGCCTTAAACATACATCAATTGTCACAGGAAGACATACTTGAATCAGTTGGAGGATGGACAGCAGGCCTCCTCTGAGCACCCCTAACAACAATCCTGTGTGGCACATTACCCAGACTTTGGCTACATACATAATTAACAGGCACTGAAGCCTCAGTAATTACACTTCCTTGATTGAGTGTCTCACCTTCTACCTGTCCAATATCAGAGGGTTCACTGGAATGGTTTTGTGCAGGCCTTCTGGCTGATTCTGAGGGAATTACAGAGGATGGCTGAATGTCAGCCTCAGCAACAGATTCAGCCTCTGCACCCCCCAACTGTTCCTCTGTTGGGTCACCACCATCAACAAAGTCTGCTGATCCTCTGACTTGAAGTGGTAAGAGTCCTACACTTCCACTGTCAGGATCACCTATAATAATAAGCAATAAACACAGGAATGACAGCAGTCTGAGGAAGTCTAGCATTAGACAAAAGAGCTTACTGAATGAGCTGTCTTGGTGGAAAATTAAAGATTTGTGACATATCTTTTTGTCTTTATTCTGTTTTTTTGGTGTGGATTCTGTATTAGCTGTACAGGAAAGAGATTAATATCTACACTACTACAGTCAAATACATGCTAACAAACTAATACTGGTGCCGCTAGTACAGACAGTATAGCAATAGCCACAACAGTCCCAATAACTTTGAACTGCTTATCAGTACTGACATAAAAATATTTGGCTTAGCATTGCAGGTGATGCTATGCTTCCAATGGATGATGGTATTGGAAAAAGTTAAGCAAAAGGTAAAGACACCATCATCACAATTAACAGTAACACAGAGAGTTTGAACTGTTTTCCCTTTATATGTCCATTAAAGATAATTTTTAAAAGAACTTGGTTGACACGTCCAACATAAGTTCATGTGTAATCAACCAAAATGTGTTCTTAGCTGTATCTGTCTTCAACTATCTGCCACCCCCAAAAAAATAATGTTTTACAGAACTTAAGTATTGCTGACAGTATGTTACTATACAATAAGAATTAAACAACTGAGATAGGTAAGGCAACTTGCAAGCTCCTCCTGGGACATACTTGTTCTCCCTGAAACAGTAGTACTAAAGTCAGTGACATGCTGTTGTGCACTTTCCAGTGAGTTGTCTGAATCCCTGAGAGTTGACAGAAACTCTTTATTTTTGGTTAATGGTGGCTGTGTAGCATGCTGGTCCTGGTACCCATCCATTCACAGGCCACTGCTGCTGCTCTCCTCTGTGCAAATGAAATCATGTCAGTGGCCCTATGGCACACCTGATTATATGGCCTGCTGTGGCCACCTACTGGATTCACATCAGCAACTATCTGCTGCTAAATTTGTATTCTGCCTGAAATATCCCCACATCTCCTCTCAAGCAGGAAGGCATCACGACACCTAAATGCTTCCATGATGGCTTCATTTTCAGGGTTACTGAAGGGAGGGGGGGGTTCAGGTATTGGGTCATCTGGGTGCCATAATCCTAAGTGACATAAAAGACAAAAGAAGCATAATACACATAAATATCACATAAATAAAAGTCCTGTTTTGTTATAACACATAAAAGATAACAGTTAACTGTTACTCACTGAAGAAACATAAAACAGTCAAGATTTCTAAATATAGAAAAAGGAATTGTAAGTAATTGCTATGTTAAATTGTTAATCACTATGTAATCCAATGTAACTACTGTCTGTTTATTTTAACTGTGGAGCTTTTCTCCCAGAGCCTCCGCTGAAAATGGACCTACGTCCAGTCGGACACTCCCGGTCAACAAATGAAATAAATAAATAAATAAATTGTGTGGTTGTAACATAGTGCAATCACACACATAGCAAGGTTGGATCCAAAACAATGACAGTAACAATACAAAACATCTTGTTTGTGCCAAAACAAAAATGCAACTTTGCTGCCAACCTCTAGAACAACAGGCAAATTATACATTTTGCTAACAAGCCATCAGCGAGATGCTAAAAGTGCTATAAAATAAACTGTCCCCGAAGCACATTTAGAGATTTAACACAGAATGTTCTATTTTAGGCTATTGCCATTCATGTCTACCTGTAGCCAGCACTTCTTTAGAGTGTGTATGGTCCATCCTAGAAGGCTAACACCCCTCTATCATTGACAATATTGGACATTTACATTTCATATAAATAACAATAGAAGGGTGTGCAGACAAAAAACATTGTAAAGTTAGCACGTGTAATGATAGTTAATAAGGCTGTGCAACTGAGAAAGTGAAGTGCCCTGACAAACATGCCCACGTCATCAGTACAATTGTAAGAAATGCATACAGATAAAAGTAGCATCTGCTAATGCATGCATATATATATATATATATATATATATATATATATATATATATATATATATATATATATATATATATATATATATGTGTGTGTATATATGCATCTTAGATTTTTCTTACTGACATTTCAGCATATGCAGTATATAGCTGAAAAATGCAAGCGTACCTTATCAAGGTCAGTAGTCTTCTGTGTAGATATGCCCCAAACTAATATCTTCTTCTGAGTTATCCACATAAGCAAGTTTCCTCACCTTCAGGTTCCCAAGCTACATGGAACCCTTTTTATGGTGTAGATTCAGGGATGTAAGCATTGTGAAGATGCAAATGAAATGTGGACTCATTAGTATTTTTGAATCTCAAATACTTGCCCTGTGTAGCTGATGTAAATATAGTGCAGTGTTTGCTGCTAATGGATTCAATGAATGATTACCGGTAGAGAGAAGGAAAACACAACAGCAATTTAGACTACCCTACCTCCAGTGGGTCTGTCAGCCAGGTTAGACTTACAAAGTGTAGAAGTAATTGTATCAAGGTTTTAAATTTAAGTAAGCAGCACACATTTCACAGTTTCTGTTCAGTAACATCCAACCTTTATTTCTTAACAACTGTATATTATTGCCATTTAATATCCTCAAACATTTAAGTATTGTTATACAGAATGCCTTAAAGACAGCATGCCTAAGATTACTGGTCAGATAAGACAAGCATGAGCAACAAACACAGGGAGATAAGACTGATCTGCATTTATTCAAGCAATAGTCATAAATGGTTGTGTGCTCAGTGCACTACATCTGAAATTAATACATGTACAAACTGACATGTGTTTTGTTAGTACTGTGGCTGATGTTGTAGTTTGTTGTATGCACAATGATTTCAGTTCTCTTCTGCAAAGCTTTTTGTATGACAAAGAGGGATACATCATCCCTACTGTGCATGTGTACCAATAAAAATATAAATTCTGTAGTGTTTATTTCATAGTTTTCTTTTCTTCATTTCAATTAATTTCCCTTTTTTTAATTACCAGTGTTTGCATGGTGCATAGCTTAGCACAAAGAAGGCAAACAGAGAAAAACAATGAATGCCATGTTTAGCTGTGCTTATTTGATTTACACAATGCTTAACAGTGCACAAATCCAGAATATTAGCCCACACAGGAAGCAGACAGAACACCTGCAGACAGGGATTAAATGGTGCAGAGGTCAAAAAGAATACATTGTTACAATTTTTGCTTTCCATTGCTAAACTTTGCTAAGTGACATTGCATGATGGTTAGCCAGCTTCCCCAACACCTGCAGTCAGGATGCAGTCAGTCAACAATTTAAAATGGATACATTCTATTAATTCTGTTCGGTACCACACAAACAAGCTAAGTGGCATTGCATGATGGTTAATACACACAACAGAATGAATAGGGAGTTAGGCAACTACCATAAGTATTCATATGGCAGGGGTGTAAGTTTAGGGCTGTAACACATATGGTTCTGGGTTCTATTACAGGAAGTACAAGATATTTTTTTACTATTGTCACTGTCCAGTTTATAGTAATGAATAGGAAAGTATACAAGTGTTATGTCAGTAGTCCTGTGGCAACAGGTGAAAGTGTAGACCTTGCATACATATGGTTCTGGGTTCTAATACAGGAAATTACAAACATTTTTACTGTTGCTCCATATCACATTATATTCATTTTCACGTATAACACTTTATACATAATTATAAATAGTGGAGGTGATACGAATCATATCTGTGAGGGATAAGACACCCTTACTGTGTTTTGAAGGTTCAGATGTATGACTGAGAGTATACTGTCTACTATGTTCCTGTAAGTATAATTCTGCTATCTGGACTTGGATGGCCTTCACACTTAAATTAGACACATGCACAAGTGAATCTATATACAAGGATCAACTTATACACATAGATTTCAAACTGTCATCTGTATTTATGAATGATTAATGACTATAACAGAGAAGCACTTCTTCTGTGGCAAATATAGAAAATCTCCACTGTGGAAGAAATATTTTGTCCCTTATGTATAGGTTTGAATCCCACACTGTAAAAATCAATGTTATCAATGTATAAAGTCAAACCAAAATGTGTTCAAGTCATGACATTTATTCCCCCTGTGCATGTCTGCAAAGTTAAGTCACCTAACAATGACAGCAGCAGGCACCCCTCAAACTAATAACAAGTGTCAGACTAAACTTCCAATTTCAAAAATGTCTTTCCTCCCAATTTGGAACTGTTGCTGTCCAGTAACTCTGTGGAAATGTGGTTGGCATTAGTGCTTGAGTTTGTGCACTACCAGTAAACATGATAACAGGAATTGGTGGGAAACAATTATTTGTCATTGCTCTATTTTTCAAATTAGACATGTCTGGCATTAGAGGGGAAGTTGCCCAATTTAGGGCAGAGACGAGGGGTATTCAGGAATCCAGGATATTTGTTGGACTCTTGGTAAAGCTCTACAGCCAAAGGCTTCTGCAGGAGGACTATTCTGCCTCCCAGTACAAGTCTGAGGATTGAAATAGTCTGGTCATGGCTCTATCCAGTGCGACTGTCATCACATGCACTTGAAAACTGTGTAGGCACTTTCAGTGACCTAAAAAGGTGCAAGAGGGATGCACTCAGTCAGTGGCTGGATGAGTTTTAAACCAAAGACATCCCACAGTTGTGTAAGTATGCTAACAAAGAAAATTTATAATGGGCAGAAAGTCAAAGATAGACAATACTGGTATGCAAAATGCTCTTCTATTCTTTTCCTTTCTTTTCACAGCTAATCTTGAAACTGACTTGGATAGGCATGCTCATGCTGATCATTTGGAGAGACTGTGAGAAGGAAGTGGTATGTATGCAGCACAAGAGAAGTACTGTAGCTTTAAAAGTTAAAGATAGATTTTTTTTTGTTTTCTATACAGTGGCAGCAAAGTGAGCATGCATATCCTAACTGTAAAAGCAAGCATGCTTGCATAAGTCTGTATCCAAACCACATTTAGGAGACAAGTGTAAGACTGCAGTTAGAGGTTGTTTTTCAAATACCATGAGTAACAACTATAAAATACTGCATTTCTTTAGTAATATTCCATAAATTAAAATCTGTATAAGTGGCATAAATATCCTGCTAAGTGTAATCTATATAACTGGACTAAGCATATGTGCAATACATGCACAGTGCAAGGATTACTTTGAGCAATCCATAAATATAGTTTGTAGTTGTTAGGACGTATACTTAAATATAATAGTTCAGATTAAATAGTTGCAAAATTGTGATAATGCATTGTATGCCACATATGATGGTACTAATTTGCTCTCTCTTTTTCTGTCATGCACATCCTTATCTCTTTTTTATTTTCTGTGTGTCACCAACATGTCTCCATGTCATTCATCTGTAACAAATCACTAAATGCTTCACAGTACAGTGAGGTAGGCTGACCACAGTGGGTCAGCCTGCCCCTACTCCACCTGCTCCATCACCGAGTATATCTGGGACCCATCCTGGTAGTATTGCCTCTTCTGCCCCTGCACAACCTGCGCCCTCAGGTAGCACTACCCCGGCAGCTGGTACTGTGGTACCTTCTGGGAGTACTAGCAGAGGCAGGGATTTTATCAACCACCAGGAGATGCCAGGGTTGGTGCATAGGTTGTACACAGCACCATTAGTGTACACCTATGCTGGATGGAGAGGCTGCTCTCCCTCATGGTCCATAGGAGGAGAAGACGTCAAGCACACCAGCAGCCAGGGGAGAAATGGGACAGTAATGACAGTCCTATGAGGAGGAGGAGGACTATATTCTCACTGTCTCCATGTTTGACAGGCATGAGCTTAGATTGTCCCCTCCCCCGCTCCAGTCATGGTGTCACCCAAACTTCCCTCACCATCCCTGTGTCCTGTCTTATGTGTCCTGTTTATTTGAATTTGCTTCCTCACCTACCCAAATTACTTGACCCAGAAATACCAAAGTCTCTTACCCAGAATTCCTCTCTTACTGGACACCTGTGCTACAAAAAATATTGTCCCATACATAGCTCTACATTTTGTACACATATCTTCTTAACACAATTGATTCAGTCCAACTGGCTATACAACAGAATTGCATTGTTCTTACCCCTCTTTGTGGAGATGGCAGTCTAAATTCAGCTAATATTTTATACATATTTTCAGTTTATACTGTTAAATAAATGGATAGCTATGGTTCTTTCCTACCTCCCTTATGCACATTCCAATACTGCTTTTCCTTTGTTCTTCAAACTGCTTTCCTCACATTTCACCACTTTCCTATCAACTCCATTTTAACACCTGTAATCTGCCCAAAAAATAGAAGGGCACACAACCTATATAAGTACCAAAAAAAAAAAAAAAAAAAAAAATGGAGCCCTCCACGTTTTGGCCTCTATGTTTGCACAGAGTTTGGCATCACATACCAATGCCAAGCAATGGTGAACAGCTCTTCCTTAGTATGGTTACCTCTGCCCAATGCCGCTTAAGCATGATGCGCTATGTCAAACTACAGTAACATGTGGTGAAGGTAGAGTAAACTAAAATTTCATTGCATTACTACTACTTATTTAAAAGTATTACATACACCTATATTTGACCTTATATCATCTGGGTTCAAAAAGGAATGCGTCATTGCATTTACACCTGCTGCCACAAAGTCAACTAAGCAGCAGGTGTGGTTCTTACACTCAGTGCTAGCTCTCTTAATTTTAGCAATGGGCCTCACATTTGTGCAATGTTTAACTATGTGCAAACAGGAAAAGCAGTAGAAATATGTATCTCACATGCACAAACACTTTGCCAAAATCATGCATACCTGTTGCTCCCTGTTACACTATGCACAGTAAATAATAGCATGAATTAGTTCTGCTTACTGTCCATTTAGTCTTCATGCCATGAAACAACATGTCAAAACATAACAAATTGAGGCCCTATCTAAGAATGTGTCACATGCTTACAATGGAGCCATGTGTTACATTCCCCCCATGTTCTGCAACCCTAGTGTATCAGTACTTGCTGACAAATATATCAAATATACTAGATAAATTAATAACCAATGTTGTGTGATATGCCATGCACATCTTTAGAATGACAATACACATTCAGATTTTTAAATACTTGTAATGTGGACACCTGCTTTCATATAGCTTGTAAAACGGTCTCTTAAACTATACCTGCACATTGGAACACAACCATCACATACTACTCATTGCACACTTATCAGTCTGGTGACATGCATAACTTCAAGTATCTTGACAGTTGAACATGTCTACACATCCATTTCATGCAGGCCTCTCAATATCTTCTCTGCAGCATCCAGTCCTGATGTCATCCACCGTAAGTTGTCCTGCAGCATAGTTCATAGGTAGGTACTAGGCTATCTGCCCGAAGGCATTTATATGCTTAGTAAGAATGTGTTGGCTTTCGCTGTGCCTCTGTCCAGCAGAACCACTGACATGATCCCTGGGATAAACTTTCTGTTTCCCATTCACTCATCAAGTTTTCTCTTGAAGAGTGTTAGCGAGGAGCTCTGCCTAATGTAGATTGGAATCTTGTTCCAAAGCATGGGAAGTCTCTGGGACAGGAATCTATCCCTCCAGCATGTTCTATTTATTGTTGTTGTGAGGTTTAGATCCCTAGAGTGTGTGGCTTGAGGGGATAAAGTTTTCTTTAGGTGGAGCATGTCTATCAATTCTGGGTTGGACATGGCCTTGTATGCCAGGCAGAGATCACCTCAGAGTAGGCAGTATGCATCCGAATACAGCTGGAGTTTCTTCAGTTGAGCTGCATAGGGCATCTGTTTGAGGCCAGTGATCCTCTTGCAGAGGTAATTCTGTGGTCTTTCCAGGTGTCTTGTACAGTACATCCTAAATGGGGTGTTTTACTCTATGATGGGTCTGATGAGTGATGAGTAGAGGAGCACAATGACCTCTTTTGATGTTGATGTGAATCCTTTTGTGATTAGGTGGGCCATGTAGAAGGATTTTCTAACCACTTTGGCAATGTGATTATCAAAGGAGAGATTCCTATTTACCTGGGTCCTCAGAACCCTTATTACGTCTTTGGTATTTAGAGGACTACCACCTATGTGGTAGTTTGTGGGTACTTTGTTTTTTTGAAAGAGGATGACTATTCACTTATTGTAATTTAGCTTGAGGCCATGATTTTGACACCAGGTATCCATCTCAGTGAGACCCTCTTGGAAGATGTCAGCATCAGACGAAGAGTCAATTATAGCCCCTAGTTTGCAGTTGTCTGAGAACTTGGTCAGCCATAGTCTTGTGCTTGCCTGCACCTCTGAGAAGTATATGCCGAACAGGAGGGGATCCTAGGATTGAGCCCTGGGAAACGCCACTTGTAACTGGTTTAGAGTCGGACCTAGCTCCCGCAACTCTCACCATGTGGGTTCTGTCTGTGACCCAGTTGGCAACCCATCTTGTGACATAGGGGTTTATGTTCAGGCTGGTGAGCTTGTCTATAATACCAGCATGGGGAATGGTGTTGAAGGCCTTTGCAAGGTCTAGGTAGGCTGTGTGTACCACCTTTCCCTCATCTATAGCCTTGTTAACTGTCTCAAAGATGTCCACCTGGTTTAGGAGGCATGATCTGCCCTTAACAAAGCCGAACTGGGTAGGGTCCAGTGTTTGAGGTTCCCAATGTCTCTGTTAATGAGTTCCATGATGATGCGCTCCATAGCCTTGCACACCAAGCTAGTCAGGCTTATAGGGCGATAGTTCCTGGGGTCTGTTGTGGCTCCACCTTTGTGAAGTGGAATAACCATTGCTGTGTACCACTCTATGGGTACGTAGCCTGTGGAGAGGCTGAGTTTGAACAGTGTGTTTAGGTGAGGAGTTAGTTCATCTTTGATCTTGTGTAGGACACAGCCTGGGACACCGTCCGGTCCCATTGATGCTGTGTTTTTGGCTTTGGAGAGGGCTGTTTTAACCTAAGTGTCTGTGGTTTTAGGGGCCCTACATTCTTCTGGTATGGTTATGGGCTCTTTGGGGGGGTGAGAGGGGGGTGACGTTTGCGCTGAACCTGTCTTCCAGGATGTTGGCGATATCAGTCGGTTCTGTGTATTTTGTGCCATTTTGCACTAACTCTGAGCAGATCTGAGCATTGCCAATTAGATTCTTGACATAGCTAAAGAATGCCTTGTGGTTATCTTTGGAGTCTTTGGCAATTTTTCTTTCGAAGCTCGCCTTGGATGATTTTATGAGGGATTGTAGTTTCTTGCTGATACTGATCAGGGATGTCTTCCCTTCTTGGGATTTTACTCTTTTCTGTACTAGTTTCCTCCTTCTATTGTATAGCTTGTTTATGGCAGAAGTCCACCAGACTGGTTTCCTTTTCTTGGAGGAGTGAGTCATGGTTTTGCTTGGGATAGCACGATCCATGCATTCTTGTAGGTGCCCATAGAATGCATTAGTAAAGGATTTTGCAGCTTGGACAGCGTTATCCTTTAGCATGGGGGCTTTGAAACTTTCCACCTCAGTCTTAAGTAATGTGAAGTTTGCTTTTGAAAATTTTTTTACGGTGGTTTTCTTGTCTGGGGGGTGGGCGTGGAATGTGGATATCTAAAGTGATTTGTTTATGGTCAGATCTAACCAGCGAGGGGTTGACCTCCAGTGTGGAACACCGGTCACCAATGTTGTTGATGACCAGGTCCAATATGTTGTCACCTCTGGTGGGAGCATTGACCAGTTGATCCAGGGCGTTTGAGTTTATAAATTCTAGGAAATGTTGGGCAAGGGAGTTAGTATTTGAGTAGTTCTCCCAGTTAATGTTTGGGTAATTGAAATCACCCAATATTAGGGTGTTTGGTAGGACCTTTATGTTTCTCAGTGTTTTCAGAAACGTGGAATGGGGGTCCTGGGACATGGTGGGTGATCTGTAGTAAGCTACAATTTGAATTGCAGTTTTGCCCATTGTTAGTTGCACGTGGATGATCTCTGAAGCATCGTGCTGTGCCACTAACCTGGAGGTGTGTGTATCCTTGATGAATATGGATACGCCCTGCCTTTTGTATTTTGATCTGGGTTCTGTGGCCTAAATGTATGGTATGAGTTGTAGCCTGGTAGTGCTGGGGTGCTCTTTGGAGCCTTAAACCAGGTTTCTGTTACCGCACATATATCGATTTTCTCCATACTTAGGAGTGCCTCGAGTGGATGCATTTTGAGGTTTAGATTTCTGGCATTGAGTAGCATTACCCTCAGTTTTTTTATTACCATGGCATCATTCTTGGTGAGGGCAGGATGCTACTCATGGTCAGGGTCATACCGGCCTGGGCTACATGATCAGAGAGCTCTTCCATGTCTTTTTCCATGTAGTCCATGAGCTCAGGTCATTCACACTAACATGGACAATGACAGAGTCGTACTTGTACTTGTTCTGGAGTGACCTGACTGCTTGTCTTATGTGGCAGATCCTGGCACCCAACAGGCAGCTAACAGTAAACTTCTCCTTATTCAGCCTAGTGAGTGGGACATCAGTGTGCCTGACTAGTAAAAGTCAAACTATTTATTTATTTACATTTGTTGACTGGGAGAGTCCGACTGGACGTAGGTCCATTTTCAGATGAGGCCCGGGGAAATAAGTTCCACAGTTAAAATATACAGACAGTGGTTACAATGGATTTACATAATGATTAATAATTTGATTAACATAGAAATTAATTACAAACATAGTTACAGTTGAAGAAAATAGTACATCAGTAGACAACTAGAATCTTTATCTGTAAAGTACATAACAGACATTAACAATTGTTACAATAAGAAGTTCCTGCTGTATAATAAGTAGTAGGCTTATGAGCATCCAAGCTTGCTATAATCAAGGTAGTTAGTGGGGTGGAAAGAAAGGTAGTGGTTGGATGGGGTGAGTGATATTAGATTGGGAGTTGCAAGGGCATAGCTACCTGTTGGGTGCCAGGATCCGCCACATACGACAAGTACTCAGGTCACTCCAGAACAAGTACAAGTACGACTCTGTCATTGTCCATGTTGGTGTGAATGACCTGAGCCATACCTCCATGGACTACATGAAAAGAGACATGGATGAGCTCTCTGATCATGTAGCCCAGGCCGGTATGACCCTGACCATGAGTAGCATCCTGTCCTCCCCAAGAATGATGCCATGGTAATAAAAAAACTGAGGGTAATGCTACTCAATGCCAGAAATCTAAACCTCAAAATGCATGCACTCGAGGCACTCCTCAGTATGGAGAAAATCAATATATGTGGAGTAACAGAAACCTGGTTTAAGGCTCCAAAGAGCACCCCAGCACTACCAGGCTACAACTCATACCATACATTTAGGCCACAGAACCCAGATTGAAATACAAAAGGCAGGGCGTATCCATATTCATCAAGGATACCCACACCTCCAGGTTAGTGGCACAGCACGATGCTTCAGAGATCATCCACATGCAACTAACAATGGGCAAAACTGCAATTCAAATTGTAGCTTGCTAAAGATCACCCATCATGTCCCAGGACCCCCATTCCGCATTTCTGAAGACACTGGGAAACATAAAGGTGCACTTTTAGTAAAGTTTTGAAGTGGGTGCATGAAGTAATTGTGGGTGGGAGGGAGTTCCATAATTTGGCTGTGGCACAAGAGAATAGTGCTTCACCAGCAGAGTTATTGGCTTTAGTGATCTGCAAGTGATTTTTGTTGCTGGATCTTAGTGGTCTGGTGGTGTGATAGGGTTGGAGTAGATTCTGGAGGGATGGGACATTTAGTGGATGGTTTACTAGTTTGTGGGCGAGTGAGAGTTGATACCATTGAAGGAGTTGAGGGAGTTCAAGCCAGCCCAGTTCAGCAAGTGAGAGACAGTGGTGACTATGGTAGGATATCCCTGTGGTGAATTTGGCAATTTTGTTGTAGCAGGCCTCTAGTTTGTTTAGATCACATTGCCTTAGGTTGGTATTTATTGGAGAGGAATAAAGTAGGGTTGACATAAGGTGGGAATTTGCTACTGAAATCTTTGCTGCTTTGGTGAGAAGTTGCTTATTTCTGTATAATGCCCCTAGTTTTTGTGGACTTTTTTACGGTCATGGATATGTGAATGTCAAATTTTAGTTTATTGTCTATTTCCACTCCTAGCAATTTGGTGTGTTCTTTTGGGTGTATAGTGGTGTTGTCTTTTGATGTGATGTTAAAGTGAGAGTTGTTTTGAGTATGTTTGGTGAGTTGGAAGATGAGTAGTTTAGTTTTGTTTGGGTTGAGTATTAATTGGGCATTGGATAACCAAGTTTCAACAGAGGAAAAGGCTTCCTTTGTGACTTTTTGCAGTTTGGGTAGGGACTGGGCTGAGCAGATGATGGTTGAGTTATCTGCGTATTGTATGAATATGCCATGTTTGGTGGCAGAGGCTAGATTATTGGTGAAAATAGGGAAGAGTAGGGGTCCAAGGATGGATCCTTGGGGAACCCCTATAGAGACAGGTAGTTGGGGAAATATGTCATTCTGCCATCCAACAGATTGTTGGCGGTCAGACAGGTAACTCTGAAACCAGTTGGTGACTGATTGAGAGAAGGATAGGTTATTGAGGACAGAGATGAGTTGTAGGGATTCTGTTCTCACTGCAGTCAGCTGGGGTGTGTGCATGCATGTGCGTGTGTGTGCAAGTGTGTATGTGTGTGTGTGTGTGTGTGTGTGTGTGTGTGTGTGTGTGTGTGTGTGTGTGTGTGTGTGTTTGTGCAGTTGCTTGACATTCGACAGAGCATTTTACACCAGCATGTGGGACCTTGCTATTACAATTTACTCCTCATCAGACACTGCTGATGTTATCAGCTATAAAGTGTCTGATACTCATCAGATTTGAGCTGTAGCACTTACAAAATACAGAGTTCTCTAGTTGGCGTACTTAGGTAGGGGTTATATTCTCACTGCAGTCAACATTTTACACCCGTATGTGGGACATTGCTCTTACCATTTATTCCTCACCCGGCACTGCTGATGTCATCAGCTATAAAGTGTTGTCCAACACTCTCCAAGTCAGACTTTAATTATGGGGCTTGCTGTAAATATAGTGTTCTCTTGTTAGTGTACTTAGGTAGGGGTACCATTTACTCCTCTCCTGACATTGCTGATGTCATCAGCTATAGCTGATGTACAGGATTCCCACCAGGGCAGGGTCAGAGATATACATTATTGTGACAGAGTTGTCAGTCTAGTCACATACTTCATGGCATGGTTGTAGGGTCTGTATTTTCTTGGTGAGAATTCATGGGCCTTTTCTATATTGACACTAGTAATATCTAGGCTGTGTGCAACAGATGTGTGAACTGTTAATGCTACATCCATGACTTTTACATATGTTAGATGTCCTCAAAGAGGTCATCAGGGGCATGCATGATGAGAACACTATCATCCTATTAGCCTAGTGATTTCCTATGATCCTATGATCCTGTTTAACATGATCAGGCCACGGCATTTGACACAAATCCACACTGAGGTATTCACTCAGCACTGTCAAATGTGGCCATAAACACCTATATCACCAAGTGGGTAGAACACTGCATCACACATGTGGCATCTAATTATGTTGAAATGAGTGAAGTAATGTATATCTATGATGAAGTGATCAGGTCCATACTTCAGGGCTATCTGCTAGGCCCTTTTCTACACATTATTTAAGTCATAGGCATCAAGAATGACATATAAAAAAAAACCTTTGCTAGAATCTCCCTGTGTGTCTGACTGAGTGTGCTTCTTAGCTGATAAGTATATTGTTGGCTAGCATGTCTCATCACAATGACAGGCGAAAGAACTGAATCTTTGTTAATGGATGGTATAATGGACAGATTTCTGTATGAGTATTTTTTGGTAGAGTGTGTGCTGACACCGAAGATTTATGGACTTCCCAAGGTCCATAAGGACCAGTTACACCCACCCATGCAGTCAATAGTTTCTGGTAGGGGCTGGGCCACTGAGCCATTTTCCATATTTGTGGAAAACCAGCTATGCCCAGTGATTAATGGGATGGGGAATATCTTGAGAGATACCAGATATTTTCTGAATAAATTGTAAGATTGGTCAACTAATGACTATAATGGAGAAGCTCTGCTAGTCACCATGGATGTTGTCTCTCTCTTTACCTGCATCTCCAATGATGCAGGTATTGATAATGTAACAACACTCTTAGGTCACAACCCTGCATTCAACAGTAATAAGGTGTATCTGATTTGTACTCTACTAGAACTTATATTGGATTTTAATTTGTTCTTGTTTGATGATGAGCACTATCTATAACAGACAGGTGTAGTTATAGGCACGGTATGTGCCAATAGCTATGCCAATATGATTTTGGCAGAATAGGAGCTACAAAATGTGTTTTCAGACATTAACAGATTTAGGGGGTCCATTCTTTTTTATGGCCATTATGTTGATTAAATGTTTCTTATTTGGGGGAACACGCCAGAAACCCTTGACTAGTTTGTATTATATCTTAACAACCCCACTAGCTTTCTCCACTTTACTCATGAATGGTCAGTAGAGTGTATCTCCATTTTGGATGTAATGGTACATAAGACTATGGGAGGGCTTTACACAAGACAGTTTGTAAAACCATGCAAAACCAATAACACAGTACACTCTCGCAGTATGCACCCCAAGCATGTCAAAAAGAATATCCTTAAGGGACAGTTCTTTAGGACGGCCCGGTTGAGCACGAAAGATAGTGACATGTATGACTCATTTGAGACTCTCACCTCCAACTTATTGAGTAGAGAGTATGATAGTTCAGAAGGGGCAAGTGCACAGAATGATGCGGTCATGTTGAGGGATACCTGCACAAGACTATACTTTAATGAACAGGCAGAACTGTTTATCCCTTCAGCCATGAAGTAAAAACAACCAACACGAATGAGTCTTACATATTCTAAGGACTCAGGTTCCATTTGTGGGATTATGAGAAAACACTGGAGGGTTCTTGTCTCAGATGAGAAATGTAAAGGTTTACTGGGAGATGCTCCCTCTTTTTGTTTCAAGAATCGCCCCTCATTAAAAAAGATGTGTTAAAAGCCTTTAACCAGTAGAAAACGCAATGTAGTGAGTGACAGAATAGGTACATTTCCTTGCCACCATTGCAATGCGTGCAAGTTTATAGAAACTGATGACCAGTTGTACACCCAGACACGGGACGTGATTATGACATCAGACTCCATGATGACTGTAGCAGTCATAATGTTGTGTATTGAACATCCTGTGTGGACTGCAAAAGTTTCTATATTGAGAAGACAAACCGGAGTCTAAGGGATCGAATAAGAGAATGTGTTTATAGCATAACGAAGGGTGATGACAGAAATGCATTATCAAAACATGTTAAGACAGCAGGGTCAAGTCACTGATTTAAATTTTTGGTACTGGAATTATACACACCTAACTCAAGAGGAGGTGATGTTAGGACCAAAACTGAATGTGTGGAAATAAAGTGGATGCATTTGTTCAGAGCCAGTGAAGGCAAAGGGTTAAATATTATCCCAATTAGGCCAATTTTGAAGTCACATGATCTCAGGCATTAAGCTATAAATTCAGTGTGGTGTGATGCTTTGTACTGGATCTGATGAAGTTCCTTTGTATATAAAAGCACTCATCCTGTTTTAACAGTATTTTGTTTTTATATTTTTATTAAAAATGTTTGTACTACTCTGCCTAGCCAGCTTTTTTTTCATTTTAATACTTTGACTTTTGCTGGTTGCTCTCTTTTTTTTTGCTTTTTCCCCTTCTAACGTACTTAGTCATTTTTGTTTCATGCACCACTGTATAAACCTGTTCACCAAGTCGAAACATCACGTAACGTATGCATTACTAGCCTATATAAATTCCAGAATCATATATTAAAATTCAGCATAAACACAGAGGAATTTAAATACTGCACTTACCCTGCAATGAGAATAATTACTCTAAGAGGATCACTAGCAATGCTGAGAATGAGGAGAGTGAATGCTACCCTGAGGGCAATGAATGTGCATCCAAAAAATATTGCTGATGCTGTAACTGTACCACAATAGAAATTTCCGTCTGTCCCCTCATACAATGCAGTAATCCCAATACATGATATTAATGAAAAGCACGTCTTCTGAACAATCTGCATGATTAAAAGTTGTTGTAGCTTCTCTTGTCACTCACAAAACAGACATATAAATGTGAAGCTTAATAAATCAGCTAGCTGAGCTTTTGTAAATGGTATGCTTTCTCTTCAATTCCAGGTGATTGGTGCTCTGGCTGTGTGTTGTAAGGAGATAAAGCCCTAAAACAACTGAAGTTTTCTTATTTTTTCTGATCGTTTGAAAGCTTCCTCTTCTCCATCAAGCAGTCACACACTGCCTCAGGAAGCTGATGTCATCATGCATGCCCCTGCATATTGATAACATTGCAGAATATCCTGGCAATGATGTGATAATGTCAGCCATTCTTTAAAATTGAAAATAAAATAAAAAAAGAAATCAGGAATTGAAGAGGCCACTCGGAAATCCATGGCATCCCATTATTTTAGCCTCAAAACCCATAAATTCTGATGAATTTGGTATGACTGAGAGGTATGCCTGTGTCCTGGGGTAGTTGGTATGTGGAACATCCACCAGCATGTGGCCAAGGTGGAGAGTACTCCCTTGTATGTAACACTACTACAGAGTATGTGCTGGACTTCCTCATCAAAGGCCAAAATACCTCGATAGTTCACAGCCTTCATCACTCCAGTAATTAAGTACAATGCACCCTTCTTCATGTACCTCCCTACACATCTTGCAGTGATATGCAAATGAAGTGTAAAACCTGTGACACAGTGACCTGCCACACATCTTATTAGCCAAACCTAGGTATTCTGATGGTGCGGAACACCCATAAAGGTGCCAAATGCATGTGTGATAACTGTTCTGGTGATGCACACAGTACATAACATAGCTATATGACAACATTGATGGCATGGGTTACATTCATAACAGTGTGGATTGTGCCATATGTATGCAATGCACACCAGTCAACTAGCCTGACATTATCATAATGTCACACACAGGTATAGCAGTGTCCCTTCTAACACCTCCTGCAGATGTTACAGTCTCAGGATGGTGTGCTTGATTACTCTCATAGATTGCTGACATGTCATAATAGTTGTACAACTGTGTTCATGCAGAACCATCTATGATCACTCAGAATCACATGTGTTTTGTCAGAGACATGGGATTACTGGTGGTACTATTCTGATATTGTCCATGCGTGTGTGTGCTTTTACTGTTGTCCATGGGCCTGTAGCTGTTTCCCACCTTTTGGAGATCATTGCTGACATTACACACATATTCAGGCATATCGGTTTGCACAGGTTCACAATATGCACCCAACCCCGATTGTATATTACATCCCTGATAGATGTTCTCTCCATTGCTCATGTCTGGATACTTATCTCACATATATATCTTCTCCATTGTTATGCCACCTTGTCTGACAGTGACATAATATATATTTTCACGGTGCAGTCCTTACTGTACCATGTTGATATGTAATTAGTGTTCCTGCTATAACTGTCTTCCATATGCATGCCTTCATCTGCTGTACATTATGATGTTTCACCTGTCCTCTTTCCCTGTATTCATTCCTACAATTCATCTGTGTGTCCCTATGCAATACAAACACTTCTCCTGACTCTATATTTTTAGTGGCAGTCCATGTACCATTACAGATCATTTATCCAGCTTTTGTACAGAATGGCTGGAATGCGTTTTCACAATCCTCTGCACAATATACACTGTCCTGTACTGTGTTTGGAACATATACATTACTGTATCATAAACCCTGGTAATCATTGTGGCATTCTGTACACCCTGAAAACCTAGATTGCTATAAGGTAAACAGGTTCACTATCTGTGTTGCTTTACATGATTTCCTGGCCTCCAACGCTGTTGCCAGCCACAAAACCTTGCTTGTTTATCTTTAGATGCGGTGTTTGGCATGAATATGTAATTACCACTGCTGCTTACCACACAGATGCATAAACTCCATGTAGGCTTTATGCTAAGCTTACATGGAGTTTATTGAATCTTCCTGATTATCTATACAGGACTGTTTGCAGCTATATGTGCTGTAGTGTATTATTACTCCCATGTGTTGCTGACATCTGAGACTGTATATTTATAGAAACCTCAGCAATTTTTAGACTAAGTTCGAGGATTGGGTGTACAAAGTGCAAATTATTATTTTTTTAACAAGACAAAAGTATGTCTGTATTAGTGCATTTTGGACACAGACTAAAAATTTACAGCATTTGTTTTTACAAACTTACATTGAAATATTTGTTTATAAGGAATATTGTTACATGTGCCTTGTCTATGTTTGAGATTTTGTAGCCTTTAGAAGTGTTATAATTCAAAATGGATTTGTTGATTTTTTTTGTTATATACCACTGAAAGTAATCCAGATGAAACATTTGTGATCATTAATATGCTAAAAAAGTGTTTTACCTGTCAGACGTTTAAATACTTACACTATGCTAGTCTTTATCTCTCTCTCTCTCTCTCTCTCTCTCTCTCTCTTTTTCTCTCTCTCTCTTTCTCTGTCAGCCTTCCTCCCCCATCTGTAGGTGGACAGTTGAAAGAAGTTGTTTATATCATTCTGTTTTGAGGTAGTTTTTTGCATATATGTATCCATTGGTTCTCTGGGAACAATCTTACACTCTTTGAGGCTCTGAAGGGACATTATTAATTAGGCTCCCTTCCAAACTTTGAATTACTGAAAAAGCTAGTAGCAATTTTGTATCCACCTGCTGAACTAGTATTATAGACAATATGTGACAAATTGACTATGTAGTTTATTTCAGGTAGAAACTAAGAAGTCATTTACTAAAGAAGAATACATGCACCTGTTTTACAGATCCAGTGTAAGTGACATAAATCATTGTGCTTCATATCTGTGTGCACCTGTAGCCACAATGAACAGCTTGTACTACTAAAACTGCCCTTTACTGTGCACTGCAGCTGACATGCCCTTCACTGTGCACTGCAGCTGACATTCTCTCTAAATGTTCAGAATGTTTTGACAAAAATGTACTGTCAAAAATGATCTAACCTTATTGTTCACTATTCCTTATCTTTTGAACAATGTGTCCCTTAACAGTTTGGTAATCCATCAAACTGAGTCCACAAATGTTCCACGGTATCTCTCCCATTTATGTGTCTATTATCATCCCCAATATAGAATATAATGTTCCTTATAGTGTATATTTGTGGAAACAACACTCATCATAAGTGACTTCAGAGATTCCTAATCAAAAAGGTCAATGTGTCAAGACTATAAGTTATTCAGACACACTAACAACCCCCTCCCTGGAATCAGTGTGTTACAGACTCTCCCATAATGACCTGTGTTTAGCCTTTTGGAACATAAAAGACATAACACAAACTGGCACACAGTTCCTTTGAAGAATAAATGGATACTCAAATACCTGGTTAAAGGAATTACATTTTCATCATAAATATGACACACTACAATGATAGATTCATAGATGAACATATTCTTCACTGCTGGTACAAACTTTCACTAATAGCCAAGCAACGTAGCACCCTTTAAGGTATATCTAGTCACAAATTCTCATCTATTCCCTTCCTCTTTAAGGCTGCAAAGAACTTTGGCTATGTCTTATTGGTTAGGCTTGTAATAATCTCGAGATTGACTGCCTAATACTTACCTATGACAATTTAGTCTTATCATTATTATAATCCCCACTATAATAATGAGGATTATTATCCCCACTATTTGTATCAGAATTGATCACTAGACCTCACATTTCAATAGTAAAGCATGAAAGGCCTGCAGTAATACACTGCTTTCTTCTAAAAGGAAAACATTCCCCCAGATTTAATAACATTTATGTAGGCATAGTGTAGAGCCTACATGGAAAGTACCATGTCTGTCTATGCAGATCCCCCTTGGTAGCTCATCATGCATATTAATGAAGGAGCTTTACTGAGGGAGGGCTGGGAGAGGCAGTATTGAATCAGTGTAGCGAGTATGTCATTAATTGTGCCCATAGATGAGTAACACACCCCCTTCATTGTCCGAGTGCCTGATAGCAATAAATGCAATGTAATAATTCTTTTCTTTTTTATAAAGTTTAGGTGGCACAGCACATAGTGACTGACACATGCCAGAAATCTAAAATAGAAACCGGATGCATTTAATTTATGATTCAAAGGTCAACTTTAAGGATTGCTTAGCCAGTTTGCATGGTGCAGTACTTAGTGGTGCTTAAACTTGGCTCAGATGTATATGTAAAAGCATAGCAGCATTCCAGATATCCATCTAGCCAAGTGGTTAGAGTCATGGCCTTATGTGCAGTTGGTGTGGGGCTTGAATACAGGGAAGGGAAATTAAACAGTCATTTTTTAAATATAAATTATGCCAATTATTTTTAAATCATGATGTGCTGTGCTCAGCTAAGCTCTGCTAAGCCAAGCTAAGCCAAGAAAAGCAATGCTAAAACAATCTCTGTTTAAGCACTGCTTGGCTGCACTTAGCTGGTTTGCACACTGCTAAGCATTGCTAAGCAGTGGCAGTTTAAGCAATGCTCAACTCAGCTAAGCTGGGTTGCACACTGCTAAGCATTGCTAAGCACTGTCTGTTTAAGCAGTGCTCAGCTAAACTGGTTTCCACAGTGGAAGCAATGTGCCACAGTTTTAAAAATGGTCCAGTGCTGTGTAAGGTAAAACAGGCTATATTAAGCTCACTAGGTAGGAATACAGCATATTCTGTTGGAGTTTGAACTGTGCAGGAGCTATGGCAGGTGCTGGAGAGGGTGCGCACTTCCAAATATAGTGGTGGGGCATTCTGGAGTACAGGGTGATGGTTGGACTCCTCATGAAAGACCATGAACACTGGCTGCTGCAGGGCTAGTTCCAAGGATCAAAATACAAGTCTGAGGCCTGGGACTGGCTGGTACGAGATCTCACCAGTGCAACAGGTATCCCTTGCACAGGTGTGCAGGTCCATCACCATTATAATGATCTGAAGCGATGGAAGAAGGGACTTCTAGACACCTGGGTCCAGAATGTTCAGGATGGGAATGCCCCATATGTTTGTAAGTACTGTTTGCTTTGTTTTACCAGTGCCTAATCTGAATGTGTGATAGACAGGTATGCATAATGGTGTGCTTCTCTCCCTACAGCTGCAGAGGAGAGAGCTTGCAACCTAGAGGCCCATGCAGTGCACCTGGCCAGGTTTCTCCATGAGTGTGGTGAGTGCAGATTAATTTGCAATCTATAGTCAAATACTCAAGATAGAGTAATTCATTCACTACAGTACAGGTTTGTGTATTGCAATGAATGTGGACATAGGCCTGTACTGCAATAACTGACTACTGCCAAGTATAGTGCAATAAAGATGAAAGCATGAAACCTGATAATGTTAATGAAATAAAGTTTCTACTGCAATAATTGTGGACTTACAGCTGTATTGCAACACCTGCATTATATAAACTGCTGCGAGGTACTGTGCTACAGGCAAGTATGAAACTGTAATAGCTGTAGACTGCAAATATCCTATCCGCAACTGTATATGGGTCAGGTAGCCAAAGCAGTACTCCGATATGGTTTGTACATGTCACAGATATTTCCTCCCACTAACAGTTTATTGTGTAAACCTGCATTCTGTGTATTAACGTACAGTTTATCTAGTATCTCTGTTATGCATGAGTCACATGCATGTGTGTTCAAGTGTCACTGCAATCTTGTATAAAATTGCACTTCTACTACCAGGTCAGATGTTGTTTCCAGGTGAGTTTTAGGCAAATATTAGTCAAGCAACAGTCAGCAGTGGCTCAGTAGCTCAGTTTGTTAAATGCTGTGTGTGATGTGCATTTGTCCCACACAGACCAGGGCTTGAATCCAGTGACAGGTACTAGTAAATATTACTGAATCAGTTATGTATTGTTAACAGATGTTCACCCCACAGGAATTACAGGTGAATGGGTGCAGTGTCCCTTATACTGGGTTAGTAATTTGTGTGTTCAGATGCAACAGAGTGTTAACAGCATTGATCAGGAATGTGATAAGACGTCATAAAATAAAGGCAACAGGTACAATACTAATAAAAGTTAATACATTAAATAAAATGTGTAATCTTGGTATGGCTATATGCCTGGTGTGTCTGTGAATGTTTGCTGATGGTCTAACCACATGGTTGCTAAGGACGGCATGATATAGTACATGATACATGTCTCTCAAGTGTCATGCTGTTGTGGGCTGTAATCACTGTTGCCTAATCCCTCTGTCACAGCTCTATCATCAACATGATCATGTCAATAGCACAGTCACACCACATCAGTCCACAGGTACACCTTGGTAGTTATATAGGTCAACCTGACATGTAATAGTCCTCTGTAGTTGTGTATCTTTAGGTGTTACTGCTTGTCCCATACTGTCCCATGTGGATAGCTTGAGAGCTATGTACATGCTACAGCAGCTATAAGGCACTGTTATACATAAAGGAAGGGCAGACCTGTGGAATATATTACAGTACTGTTGCAAATTATATAGCCTATACTGGTATTAATGGACTGTATTTCTCTCTCCCCCCGCCCCTTATCTTCATCATAATTTATTATTGTTATACATTGGTTATGGTTTACTATTAACATATGTTGTTTCCTAAACATTATGTTGAACCTTGTGTTTTTATATTGTTATTATTGTTACTATACTAACTGTTATCTTACTTACTGTTGTGTTCCATATACTATGCAATGTTATGTTACTGGGTTATATGCAATGTTCTGGTATGCCATTATAACTAACTAAATGGTTTATTCATTACTAACCTATACACACTGAAATACCTCCATACCACTGCTCAACTGGGTAGGCAGGTTCCTGGCGATCCACCTACACTACCTCAGCCGGCTATGGCACTGGGTCCCATCATGTCTGGGACCTAAGCCAGTGGTGCCCCCTCTGCTGGACCTGCACCACCTATCGGTGGATTCATCTCAGCGGATGGGGCCCATCCTCCCCCTGGGAGCAGGGGTGGAGGGGATTGTCACCCATGATCAGCTACTGGTGATGGTGCGCAGGATAGCTCATCATGGATATGAGCAATGCCTGCATTGTATCGAGGGCAGACTTGCCAACCTGGAGGGCCTGGTGGTCCCAGTGCTCAACCTCCAGCACAGTCACCTTTGGGGCAGTGAAGGAGCAGTGTTGACTGCCCATGGGTAGGGAGCTCAGTCACACTGCTTCTGGCTGGGGGCACATGGACCTCTGATTCTACAACACCCTCCCCATCCAAGGTGTTTACCCCCTCATGTCTCACACACCACCCCTGTATGTTGTCTTTTCTGTCTTATCTATCTGTAAATGCAACCTCTCCTACCCAACCTACCTTCTCACATGTACCTATATCCCTTCCCCAACATTCAACTCTTTCCTTATAAAAAAAAAAAAAAAAAAAGAAAGAAAAAAAGGGGCTCCTGTCCCACAACAACAACAAAAAAAAATCACCCCATACATAGCTCTCCATTTCACACACATGTCCACTGGATGCAAGTAATTATTACATTAATTAATAAACACAGTTATGTTGCCCTCACCCTCTCTCTGGGGTGTGAGTCCCCAAATTCCAAATTCTGTAAAACCTGCTCAGCTGTTGCTGTACAAGAATAGAGAGCTATGGTCCTTTTCTACACCCATCCTGCACATCCCTACCTGCCTTTCCATATGGTCTTCCCCCTGCTTGACCCCATTTCACGATTTTCCTATCACCCCTTATTTCTTTACTTTTTTTCTTTTTAGTGCGGGTTTAAGCAGAACAAAGTGACATTGGGTGCTGTGCACATTTATTTATTTTCTTTTTTTCTTTTTAGTGCGGGTTTAAGCAGAGCAAAGTGACACTGGGTGCTGTGCAAACCCACTTAAAACTGCTTAAAAGTGTCTTAATCATCTTGTGTTTCAAACAGTGTTAGGCACATCTTCAAAATAATCACTGCTGCCACATCTTGAACCCAGGCCACTTGCAACTACAGTGCAGTGCATTAGCCCACTAGGCGACTCAGCTCTGAACTAAAACAGGTGCTTCCACCAACATATCCTGATTGCCACTGACATACTGTGAGTACATATGGGGAACTTCAGCAGTTTACTTGGGACTGTGATGCAGACACTATACCAGTACACAGCCAAATAATTAATAATGGATGCATGTGAGGCCTGGGATTGCAGGTATAGCTGTTAACTGTACAGACTGTTGCAGAATGTCCACAGTTGTGCCCCCTAGTTTTGGCATGGTTTCACAAAAAATACCTGACTGCTAAAGTACTGGCAAGTCATTAAAGATTGTGGTTAGAAAATCATGACAGATATTTGAGTGTCACACCTCATACCCATCAGAAAACACATGCTAATGCAATTCCTGTTCACAGACTGTATGCATGCACATATATATTGTGAATACAACTGCTGCTGCAGTGACTCAGTAGCTCAGTCTGTGAAATGCCATGCATGCAGCACATTTTTCCACCAACAGTCCAGGGTTTGAATCAAGTGTGTTGCACTTCAATTACATTCTTATGAATACAGCAAATAATGACTGAGTCATGCAATTTTAACCAAAACAGGTTGCTGCTACTTAATTTACTGCTACCAATGTTAGCACATCAAAGGCCTGTAGGTAGGGACACACTGCACATATTCATATAGCCTACCTATATGTTGCCTACAACTCTCTGACTGGCACTGTTACATAACAGATGTAAATTAAGTACATGCCTCGACTGGACTGTTATGGGTACCCTCAACCTGGCTCTGTTGTAACAACATAGCTGACACTACTCCCTCAGTGACACACACACCTTGGTGTTCTCCAATCTGTTCACACTCCCTAGTATGTGTCCTAGGCAAAAAACAGCAACTGCAGCCTGCAACTTATGCAGCTGCATGTTAAGCTACCTACTACAGACTAACCATACCTCACAACCCCCTACAACAAGGGATCCACAAAACACCCATAAATAAATGGGTGGGGGCAGAGGTCAGGCAATAGGGACATGTGTCATAGTCTGCCCCTACAAAAATACAGAGCTGATAGAACATACTGATGGGTATGATGCCTGACACTCACATGTCTCTTCCCCCCTAACTCATTCACTCTGGAGCTCAGGAAAAGCTGCCTGCTTAATTCCACCACAGTGCAGCCTGAGCTCATTTAAAGAAAATCCATTTGTAATACCATACAGAAAACAAATGTTCATAACTCTTTAACTATAAGAGTTAGACTAAAAATGTAAAGACGAAAGTTGTTCAGCAGACACTGACCTTTCCAACATTGTAAATGTTGATAGTGCATATCAAAGTCATTATTAAATGTTTGGCAAGGAATGTTGATATTGTGCATATTTTTTACCTTTTTGGAAAAGCAAAGCACAATATCTTGGTCAATGTATCATGTAGACCTATACAATTTGTATTTAATTTTGTGTGTATGAAAGTCAGCTTTAAAATGATACCTTATTCATTACTGTGTGATGCTCCTTTATGGAGATATCCACAGAGATATGATTAATATAATTTCTCATAACTGATAAATAAACAAAGCATAATATCTCATTATCTGTAGCAGACAGAGGCTACATATCAATGTAGAAGTGCATCTCAATGTCAGCTTCAAAATGATGCATCATTTGTGTCATCACCATGCTCCCTTACAAAGATATGGGCATAATAATGAGAAGTATTGGTAATGTATAATTTTCATAATCCTACAAGACTAAACAAACTGTGATATCTGTACATGTGCACAGTGTACAGACACAGTTCTTTTACCATGTTGTAAAGAGTAACTCTGTCTTCAAAATGATGTATTACTTGGCACACTGACTTGCTCCCTTGCAAAGTTATTTACCAAAATATGAAAAAAATTATAATTTCCATAACCTAAGTCCAAAACAAGCTTTGATATCTGTACATGTGCACAACACACAGGCATAATTATATTACCATGTTGGAGCTATCAATACTGTCTTCAAAATGAGGTATTACTTAGCACATTCAGATGCTCCCTTGCAAAGTTATTTACCAAAATATGAAAAAAAATCATAATTTCCTTAACCTAAGTCCAAAACAAATGGATATCTGTACATGTGTACAGCATTCAGACCCAGTTGTTTTACCATGTACACAGATATCAATGAAAATATACACATTCTTGGTGTAGCCAACATACTGCTGAATGGGTATGTGTAAAGAGAAAAAGCAAAGTATGCACCGCCACTCTACTAATGACCCCAGGACAGGCTTGGGACTTCAGTGGCATGCAAGCCCATCTGATCTGTCCAATACCTGTGCTGGCTACCCACTTAGACAGCTGATACCACTAAAGTTTCACAACCTCCTTCAGTGTCAGCACTCTTCCTTACCTATACCTTTTCTCTTTACATGTGTCCATTCAGTAATGGACCTAATAAATCAAGTTCTGTATTACTAAACCCTTTCTGTCATCTAAACTCTACACATGCCTGATAAAAGAAGAATAAAAAAGAAGTATTGCAGGATGATTACTGACATATTTGATTGTATGTGGTAGCACTCTCCTGAAACAGTTGTTCTTTCTCAGCATCTGCACCAGCTCCTTCCCACAGTTACTTGCCAAACTCAGAAAAATATCATATTTTACACAACACACGCACTTTTACTTACCATAGGTTCATAGATTAGTACTAAGCTAACTGCCCTTGCGAGCCATTTTAAGCTTAGCTAGTTATCCCTTCTGAGACTCAAACCCTGCACCTTGTGTTTGCAAGGCAAACACCTTAACCATTAGGCCACCCTCCCAACCCCTGGTTCTACTTAGTCATGGGTGTTTTCCATTCTTCTCACAAGCTGCATGTTACCAATCCTGCATAGCTTTCCTCATGCCATTGTGGAGGTCAGTCAAGAACAATGCAATGCCCCCCTCAGTTAGGTGAACACCATCCCTTCTGAACAGGTGAACATCTTCTGCGGTGATGATGTCATGGCAGATTGTAGATCCACTGACCCTGTGCATCAAGCCATGCATGAACCCATTCTGTAAATGTCTGACCTTGTGTGCTGGCCATTGACTGTTTGCTGTTTTCCATATCTTGTCAGAAATTATGTCAGACCACACAAAATTACAAAGTGGCCACCATGACTGCAGTTGTTCAAAAATTGCTCTGATTTGAAACTGTAGCCTTCTGAGTGGTTGACTGATCACATCATTCCCTCCAATGTGCAGTACAAGGATGTTGGGCTCAGGGTAGATGAAACACTTCTCTTCCAACAACTGCAGTACTCCGCTTCAATGCATACCTCTTCTTGAAATCCAGTATATCTTCACACTGGATGTGGGGAAGCTCAAGTTGTAGTGATTTTCAGTTATGGAGGCATGGCTGGTAGCCCAGTGAATGTAGGAATGGTCACATACCAACAATCTCATTTTTTGTTCTCCTGCTCATTTAGCCATGTTAATGTCAAAAGGTGGATGAAGCTGCAAAGGAAAGAAAATGCAAACAAATTACTATTGATGTTCGACAGATGTACTGGAAGACTACATATATATGTATATCATAATGCATTACCTGGTTAGACCATCCAAATCTTCACTCCTATCCACAGGAGCATTATTCTTTTCATAAGGTGCATAAATGGTGATGACACTGCCTGGGGCTTCAGCTCGAGGGCTTCTGAAGTGTCCCATGCTGGTGCTGGCTACCCACTCAGACTGCTAGTAGCAGCAATGACTTGCGATTGCATGCAATGCCAGCACTGTGTCTTACCTCTGCCTTTTCCATTTACATGTGTCCTTTTGGCAATGGCCATAAGGACTGAAAGGAGGGAGATAATGTAAAGCCTCTTGCCCTGACCTACATACATTCACTACACCAGAAGGGAGGGAGACTGCATGGTGCACTAAACCAAGACCACATGCGAAAAGACTGACTGACCCATGCTTTTTGTTTTTTTTTTGCCTGTGTCCTTTCCGCAAGGGAAACATTGCATCACAGTGGCACTGCTAAGGCCATGCTTCACTTACAAGTCCTGCTAAGGTGAACACCCTGAAAAACTTCTCTAAAGCTGAGTTTGGGCTACTAAAAACAGAGGTGGCTAACTTCTCGGTAACCATGCCAATGGAAAACAGCTGCATGACTTCAGAATCATACAGCAATGCACTGTACAAGCACGTACAGAAATGCATGGACCTTGCCATACTAAATAGAACTAAGATGTTCTCCTCCCAAAAAAGGAAGCCAAGCTGGTGGTCCACAGCCATCAATAAACTGTACAACAGAAGAAAGAAACTGTTGCAGAAAAAAAGGAAGGTACAAGACTGGAAAACCTCCGTTATCAGTCTCAACAAAAAGCTGAGATCCCTTATCAAGGCCTTTAAAGCCAGTTAATTTTAACTGTGATATGTATATACCAAAGTCCTTTGCCATCTTATAAGTAATAAAACTGTCTTCAACATGACAAGTTCCAGACTTTGACAACTACATATGAAAAATATCTGTAGCATTCAAAAACATATGGAGTGTCCTACACCTGTGCTTACAATGTGAAAATGACTTACTAATATGAATAACAGTGGGAGCGGCCAATGATTGGACATGATAAGTGATAATGGCTCAGTGTTATACTGTCACTGCACAAATAATGTGATAATCACCTGTGTGTCTCCAGTGCAAGATTCTGCTACCTGCATGCTCTTACAAGCCTGTCACAGAATAATACAAGCAGAAAACTCCACCCTGATCAAGTTCTGAGACAGCTCTTTTTCTTGGAATTACATGAAATTGTTCCTTGGATGCTGCTTCATATAAGAATGCAGGAAGAAGCAGAGGGGTATTCTGAACAGAAATTCCTAACAAAAATTAGCAGCTGAATGTAGATGTCACATTTATTTCAGAGTAAAGCAACCGCTCTGATGAAGTCTGATTAACCCTTCTGTTCAAATGAATACAGAAAAAGAATGCAAGAATGTCAATGTCACATTTCTGTCAAGAGTTGACAAACTTGTACACTCATTTGCTATACAAGAATCTTCTCCTGGTTAAAAGAAATAACAACTAATATCTGTGTCTCACCTCACTGTGACACCCCAACAACCACTGCAATAAATCAAAAATTATGCATTTATGTCAAAAGGCAGACTTTAGCAATTCGGTACAGCATAAAACTCATCTGACTTTTCCCACACCTTTTCTAAATCATAACAACTGACAACTGAATCATATAATAGCAATACCTCACAGTTACCAAGCAACAGATGTGAGGAAAAACACATAGACTGCTGCATTTCTTTACTTTAGTGTGGTTGCAACAAATTTCAACGTGAGGAAAAAAACAATTGTGCAAACACACACACACACACACACACACACACACACACACACACACACACACACACACACACACACACACACACACACACACACACACACACACACACACACACACACACACACTATTTTTGTAGATAAAAACTATTGTCTGGATATTTAACACCAGCTTGAACTACTACCAGAACAGACAGACAGACAGACATACTAGAGCTTGCTGTAACATCTCATGCAAAGAATGGAATGACCGGTATTTAGAACCCTCCTCATAGTACATTACAGTGTCATTATTGAATAAAAGTCTGAAGTGCATGGGATGGGACTAGAACCCCAAAATATCTGGGCTTCTGCTTTCTTGTCTATTACAGAAACAAGCAACGACTCACAACAACATGCATGAACATATTATGTAGCCTTGAAAATCCACCATGGTTAAGGCATCTACCACAATCTCATTATTTCAGTCAAATGTTTTGATTGTCCTACCTACAATATGTTTCAAATTGGTCGAATACAATTCGCGCGACACATAACAAGCAAATGCACTAAACAGCAAAAGTGGAAATATCGAATTTGCATAGTTGGCCCGTCTGCAGAATAGCTCCATAAGGTAGGTGTGTGATAGTTACAGACCTTAGGGTTAGGGTGCGGGTTAAGGTAAGTACATAGATAAGTAATGCATGTAAGGTTTAGTGTAGAGTTTTGTTATGTGTATGTGTGTGGAATATTTAGTTTGTTTGGGTATAGCTCAGTAGGGTACGTGTGCGGTAGTTATGGACCTTAGGGTTAGGGAGGGGTTAAGGATCGTGCATAGATAGTTGTGTACGTAGGGTTTAATGTAGAGTTAGAAGTAGGGTTTTGTTGCTTTACTTTAGGGTTAGAAGTAGGGTTTTGGCTTGTGTGTATGTGTTATTTTTTACTGTGTTTCGGTTGGTAGTATGATTTGGGCGGTGGGGTTGGCCATCTATGAGAGATCGAGATTTCGAATTTCACGGTTTAGTGCATTCGACATATTCGTGTTTCGTTATGGTTTGCACGAGTTGTATTAGACCGATTTGGCTTTTGCGGGAATAAAGTAGACCCACAGATGTATTATACCACATTTCATAGAATCACCTCAGGGTTTTTAACTCCAATATCAAAAAAAATCAGGAACATTCTGAAAAGAAAACCATAAGGAAATTCCTTGCACCACCAAGCAACATCACATCAGGCTGAAGACATTCCGAAATACATAGCCACTTCAATTTAAACAACATAAAGAAATAACTTAAAAAGGCATTACTCCCTAACTACAACTGGGGATACACCTTTTGAGAAACCATTCACCCCAAAACATCCAGGAAATAGGAGAGAAGACTCTGACTGTTATTTACAGAACCCCTTCCCCACAAACCGACATAACACCAGATGAATCAATTTGAAAGTTAATTATACTCACAGAGTAAAGTGCAAGACAGCGGTAGCAAATAATGTGAAACCCACAGACCCTGGCCTCCACACGTCACCTATATGCCAAACCTCCTGCAAATATACCTTACTTTGTAAAGACCAAAGAACACTGCGAATAAATGGGATAACAGTAAACTTCCTGTGTTCATCTCTTCTAGTCACTAGTCACTTGTTAACAACTTATTCTTCTGCCAGTATACTAAATACAACAGAGAAACAGCAGCAGATACATCAAAGCAGAATGATAGTTCAGATTGCTGATCCTCACTCTACAGTTTTGTAAACACATTTGTTTAGGATTTTTAGCATTTTTACCATGGGGACAGGTTTGCTATTACCAAAGTAAGTAAGATGGTGAATATAGGGCTGTTTTGGCCTGGATCGGTGTTATAGTCTTGCAATGATGTCATGGAGCTCCCTGCGTGTGTTGTGGTTCAGATGCTCTTATGAAACACATGAACATTCTACCACAATAAATTCCAGACTGGTTGCCAACTGGGGTAATAACACAGCCGTTTGTGAACAAAATATGTAACATTCATGAGGGAAAAAACTGAGACTAAGCCTGAACTCTCCATATAGCAATGGTGGAATATGCATGAATTTTATCAGAATACCTACAAGTTACTTCCATGCGAACTACAGAACAGAACTGACCAGACATTTCCTAAGAAGTTCTAATGGAGTTCAAGCAGGGAAAGAAAAGAAAGAGGACGAAAGTGCCTGTGAAATTTTTCTTTCTTTTTTTCATGCCTAAGTGCTAAGATGAAGGTGTCTACAGTGTTTTTACTTCCTTTCATGTAATAAGTGTTGACTGTGCACACGGTTACATTCCACATCATTCTTCTCTTTTTCCAGGATCACAATAACAAAATGATTACAGTTTAACAAAATTATTTGACCTGAAGAAACAACCGTGTACATGGCCAAACAAACTGACATACATATGCCAGATGAGTCATTTTGCATACAATATTGTAAACAGAACAAATGTGTTTTCTCACTGAGCCCAGCAACCTTCCATTTTCTAATTTTTTGATGCACTGCATTCTCATACACACATGCAGGCACTTCTTCATTCATACACGCACTCTTCATTCATTCCTTTACTGTTTGCTCTCTCATACACAGACACAGGCTCTTCTACATTCATACACACACTCTGCATTCACTCCTTTACTGTTCACTCTCTAATACACACAAGCAGGCACTTTTACATACATACACACTCTTCATTCACTCCTGTACCATTCGCTCTCTCATACACACATGCAGGCACTTCTACATTCATACACACACACTTCCTTCACTACTTTACCGTTCGCACTCTCATACACACAAGCAGGCACTTTTACATTCATACATACACTCTTCATTCACTCCTTTACTGTTCGCTCTCTCATACACACAAGCAGGTACTTGTGCATGCATAAACAATATCCATTCACTCCTTTACTGTTCGCTCTCTCATACACACATGCAGGCACTTCTACGTTCATACACACACTCTTCATTCACTCCTTTATCATTCACTCTCTCATACACACAAGCAGGCACTTTTAAATGCATACACAAACTTAATTCACTCCTGTACCATTTGCTCTCTCATACACACACGCAGGCACTTCTACATTCATACGCACACTCTGCATTCACTCCTTTACTGTAAACTCTCTCATACACCCAAGCAGGCACTTCTACTTTTATACAAACACTCTTCTTTCACTCCTGTACTGTTCGCTCTCTCATACACAAACGCAGTCTCTTCTGCATTCATACACAAACACTCACACACACACACACACACAAACACTCACACACACACACACACACACACACACACACACACACACACACACACACACACACACACACACACACACACACACACACTTCATTCTCTCCGCATGCACTTGGAATCATTACCAGAAAAAAAAAAAATATCAAGCATACTGCCTTTCTATTAGTACATAATGTCAGCTTACTGCAAGAAAAACAAGAGCAGGAAGAAGCAGTTCTTGGCCCAGGCAGAAGAAAATCAATGAGGACTTCCTGGTAACAATCCCGGTGTCTCGGTCTCCAATAGCGATCAATAAATAGAGGGATCCAGCAGCACTGCAGCAGGTAAAATCTGCTAATCTGTAAATATCATCAAAAAGAAAGGAAAATACCTGCTGCTGGACCCTCTATTTATTTGGGAACAACAAAAGCAATTTAGATTTGGGGTGGAGGTGTTATGCAAGTGGTGGCTTGGATTGGAATAATCCCATTGGCTACCACCACTTGCCTTATCAAACGTTTTGCAAGCTGATTTTCTTCGAAAAGTTTAATGTGAGCAGCATATAAAACAAACTGAATCGTAGGTATATAAGGTAAATAACAAGTTAGATTAAGATTTCAGCAAGTTTTAGGTGCTGCTCACATTACAAATCTACATTGTAATTTGTCACGCCAAGGGAAGGTACTCGGGGGGGGGGGTAACAGCTTACAATTTCTATTGTCTCACAGCCCACTCGGGTGTAAGCACACAGGCATTGTGAGACGGTACTCGGAGTTAATGATCTCAACCCACGATGTTTAACACTGAACTGCCAAATAATCATAAAGTCATTTGACTATGGCCAAACATAGCATGCAAAACTGTGGACATACCTCATAAATCTCAACAGTGGACAGTATCTGTATCTACCCTCTGCGATGCTGTAGTCTCCACACCTCACTAATGTCCATCTCATAGACTAAGAAAGGGGCCAAGGCCTACATGAAGGCCTTAAATATTGCATTGTTGTGCCATGTCATTGGCTAATAAAAGTACAACCCAGCTGTTCCGGATGCAATTAGCAAGTCTGAGCTAAGGATTGATGATCAGGAAATTACCTGTTAATGAGCATTACCTACAAAAGGCAAGCTGCTGCCAATGGAAAACAGGTCTGTAACTTGGTTTACCAAGACAGACTGCAATTTAGGAAGGATTTTTCTTGAGGATTTGTTTCCAGAAGGATTACGTTACTCTACCAGGTATGTAATACAAGTCTCCATATAATGGAACTCAGACGGGAGGATGCAGTAATAGGGAATGGGAATTACAAAAGTAGGTCTGTAGAACAGCTATGGGAATGACATGTTGGTGATACTCTGCTGTCCAACAGCTATAGGCATGCTCTCAACTATGCCTGCGGTGACTTAAATCACAGATGTGGCCATCTCACTGTCTCCTACAATGGTCGGCTCCTGTACAAATGCTATTGAATTATGTGTTAGACATAGTGGCAGTAAGTAAGGATGGACAGAGCTGTCTTATCACTTGATGTACTGTCATTCAGCTCCTCTGTCTGTAAATGTCACAGAGGAATGGTACAGACTGCCCCTGATGTACTCTGGCTAGGTCACTGTTTTGTCAACATTTGTGCCGCATCACTTTTGAGCTACAGCTCGCATACCTGCCAACCCCCTACAGCAGGAATTTAGGTCATAGCCATTATTAGTGGGGGGACATAGGCCTAACCTCAGTGACAGAGTGTACATATTGGTCATACAAAGTAAGGGTATGAATGCAGTAAAATATATTACTGTAGCATAACTGTTTCCTGAGGATTCTGATATGTGACAGCCTAATTCTCTACATTCTGAGAACAGCCATTACTGTCCAACCATTTACCAGATATCCACATGTTTGTGGCAAAAGGACCACATATATCAGGCACACGTACACACTCCACAAGCATCTGTGTACTGGAGAAGTAGGACACCTACAAGGAAGATACCCTACAACACATTTGCATTGCTGTCTGTCATTGTGGCACACTGATGTTGCAGGACTGTCCCCATATACTTGTAATAATACAGCCCTATTTGTCTGGCAGCGGTGGTATGACATGGCACTGGGATGTTGCCACACACCACAGTAGACTGCACTGATTGTGGAGACATACAGGACACTCTGTCAGACACACAGAGACATAACCAGTAATGCTAGTATGTTGCTGATAGGCACATACAAAGTGTGTTAATAGACTGCAGGGTATGATGTGGGAGGTAGCAGTGGATAGTAAAGGCCAATGTAGATGTGTAGGGTTTGTACATAGTGGATAGTGAAATATTTGGCTCTATGATGTGTTCCCCTCTTCTTGTCTTTCAGAAAGGATGCCTAGATAGAGGAAATTGCAATTTTCAGCTGCTGAGAATAATGTTATCCTGGATGGCCTCAGACTGCATCACAACATTCTACTGTCCAGGAGTCACCAGCATCATGAACAACGTGCAGCACTGTGGGCTGACCTCATCACAGCAGTCAACCAAGTAGGGCTACAAGACAGAAATTATGAGGAGGTCCAACACTGGGCAACAGATATGGTCAATGCTGTATGGCACAGGGCTGCCGCTGTGGCCAGGGACTGTGCTGCCACCCGTGGAGGGCCTGCTGCAGAATAACCACTCTCAGCCACAGAGGACTTCCTTGCAAACCACACCAGCCACCAGAAAGTGAGTTTTAATTCCTCACACTATCAACAGCAGACAGACATACACTTTGACCCCTTCATATTGTGGAAAAAGAACATGTAGCCAGGTTGTTTGGAACAGCCCTGTTATTCTGTGGTCTGCTGCTATATCCTTGCAAACATACTGTTGCTGCAGTTGTATGGGAACGTGGCTGTGTTTGGGGTAGGGGACTCTAGCATTGACAGTCATGCATCTGTCCTATGCCCCGCAGTTTGGCATTTCCCTTGCATACTGCAGTGGGTTTTGCTGCCTTGTGGCCTAATTCATTTTATGGGGCAACTAGTACTGGACACAGTACCAGTTGTCCCACATAGCTGTTAGTTCTCTGCAAGTAGTCCAGTAGCCCACTCTATTCCTTTGAATACATGCAGCAGGTCCATATATATGCTATCATAGTCTAGTACCCCCATACATTTGGTGTAAAGGAGAGTGATGTACATTGTGAATCCAGCAGTTGAGATACCTGTGTTTCAGGGCTAACTCTGTCTAATGCATGCAGCACACAGCCAATACATGGAAAGGTACATGTTGTGTGGTGTGGCTGGCATCCTTTTACTATGTATGTGAGTCTGAGTAAAGTGTCAGTTCCTAGTACCCTAGGTTGTTAGTGCATGTGCTATGTGTTACCTCTTTGCCAAGGTCAGAACATACTGGGTACACCTACGTCTGCCTATAGGGGAGCTTCAGGGGGTTCCTCCTCTGAGTCTCCCTGTGGGTGTGGCTGTGGGAACCTTGGCACTGGTGGGGGGCTGTGTGTCCCTTCCCAGTGATGATACTTCCACAGCTGTTTCTGCAGGATCATATTGTGTAGCATGGCACATACTGTGAACATGTGTGCACATGTGGCTGGAGAGTACTGCAGGCTCCACTAGCTATATAGGGGCACTGGAACCATGACTTGAGCAACCCAAACACATGCTCTATGATGTTTCTAGTTTGTGTGTGTGCCTCATCATGGAATTCTTCGGTAGGTGTGTGTGCATTTCTGATGGGTATCATCATCCACAGTCCCAGTTCATAGCCAGCATCTCCCAGTAGATGGTCATACAGGATGTCCCCCCCTGGAAAATATCTGGTACAGTTGTGATGCATGCCAGATATGGGAGTCGTGATAACTGCCAGGGCTGCCAGCACGTACATTCATGATAATGCCCAGGGCTTTGCACATGACTTGGCAGTTGATGGAGTGATACCCCAAGTGGATGACATAAACTCTATCTTCTTCACCGAGCGGTGCTTTAATGTATACATGAGTGCTGTCTATGGCTCCCAGTAACTCAGGGTAGCATGCTACATGATAGAAGAGATGCATACTGCTGGCCCTCCCCTCAGGGGTCCAGGGTAAATAAATGTGCTCAATGTCATGTGTTTGCATGACAGCCAAGAACTGGAGGAGTACCCTGGATGTAGATACCTGTGAGACCCCCATCATGTCCCCAGTTGGATCATGCACTTGGACAGTGCAGGGGGTGTGTTACTCATTTGCAGAGGCAGTTAGTTACACACTCCCTGCACTGATTCAATAACCCTGTCAATGCACCATCATTAATATGCATGCTGCACTCCCGAGGGGGAACCGCATACACAGACACAGTAACTTCCGTGTAGGCTCTACACTATGTGTACACGGAATTCATTAAATCTGGGGGTATGCATAACTGCCCTATATATTCCTGCAGGAACTAACATCCCTATTCTAAAAGACATCCCACACTGGGTTTCTTGTTCCACTTCTCATGAAATAATAATTCTTGGTGATGTCAATATTAACTGTCAAACCTTCACCTCAGACTACCCTTCTACTAGTATCAGTCTCTATGGTTTCAAACAACTCACGACTTCCCATATTCATATAACACTGGGGCTACTCTGGACTGGATCCTAGTCTCAAATCCAAGCCTTTATAACTCTCCAAAAACCCACCCAGACTCCCTCTGTGATCATCATCCCATCTATGTACAACTCATAACTTCCCATACTCACTTCAGCAAAGCTAATAACACTGGGACTACTGTGGTCTGGATCCTAGTCTCAAATCCAAACCTTTATGACTCTCCAAAAATCCAGCCAGACTCCCTCAATAATCACCATCCCACCTATGTTCAGAGACTAGCAACTCACCATATCAAACAGCACCATCATAAAAAGCTGCCGTAACCCGTCAAATTTCAATTCCAAGATCTTTAACGACATCCTTGATAAGATTAATTGGTCCATCCAGTGTTTTAAAATGTAACACAATGTTTCTTGACATTCTCAGTAGCCTCACTCCTATAAGGAAAAAGAGAATTAAATTCACACAATCACCCTGGCTATCCCCTTCTAGTACACAATTAATATGTAAAAGAGACAAGGCTTGGACAAATTGGCAAAAATACAAATCTGAAGCTCCCCTACAGACCTACAAACAACTTTGAAACATGACAAAGAAACAAGTTACTACTGATAAGAAATATTATTACTTCAACCCAGAAGATAACCAAAAACACAACCCCCCCCCCCAAATTTTGGTCCACTATCAAGAAAATATTACATCCTGGAACTCCTAGTACCCATTACCCTTGTCCAGACATCTCGTCCTTAGAAACTGTTTCTAAATTTAACTCCCACCTTAGAGACTCAATAGCCACCCTCACCCAAAACTCCCCACAGAATCCTGCCACCCCTAACAAACTTCAAAGCTCTAACAATGCCATTTTCAACTTAAACTCTGCCTCTACTTCCTATATAAAAAAATTGTTACACTATCTTAAGCCCTCCTCACCCTCTGTAGATAATCTCCCATATGAATATCTAAAGATTACTGCCCCATCTATTGCCTACCCCAGCTCTATCTTGATCACTAGATCCATTCATGAGTCATATGTCCCATCTCTCTGTAAAAAAAAATTTACATCATTCATTTTCATAAAGGGGGAAACTCCACTGAAATAACAAACTAAAGACCAATTGCAGTCTTGTCACATCTTTCCAAGATCTTAGAAAAATGTATTCGTAAACAGCTTTTACAATACTTACTCCAAGAAAATCTAATGAATTCTACCTAACAAGGCTTTCACCCTGATCATAGCACAACAACTGCCCTTGTTGCCTTTTTGGACAACATCATTAAAGTCATGGATAACTGGATAACAACAATTTAGTTTCTTCCTCTTTCTAGATCTCTCTGAAGCTTCCGATACAGCCTCAAATACCAAACTACTCTCAAAAATGTCTGCTTTAGGCTTTTCCAGTACAACAGCCACTTGGTTCTTGCCACTTATCTAACCGGCTACAGTCAGTTAAATGGCTGTCTACTTACTCATCTTTTCTCCCAGTTAATACAGGTGTCCCACAAGGCTTCGTACTTGGCCCCCCTCCTTTATAATATATTTATAAATGATCTACATACATCCTTCTGACAAGCTACACTTATACAATATGCAGATGACTCCACTATCATTTGCCCACCTAAAAGACCTTCCCAGTTGCACTTTATCACTCTGCAGGCTTTCAATTCTGTTGAAAATTGGCTCAGTGAAAATCAACTTTTCCTATACCCAAATAAAACAAAACTACTCTTATTTCTCCCCAAATCCCAACTGAAATTGAAGTTGTACCCCACAGAAAATTACTTGGTGTCATAATAGATGATCAACTGAAATTTGATCTTCATATTCAAAAGTGCATAAAACAACACGCCAAAAACTGGGCATGCTCTATAGATCAAAATGATTCCTTACCAACTCCTCAAGAGTTACTCTAGCCAATTTTATCCACTTTCCTTTACTATATGCCTCACCCATTTTCAACAACATTCAGATCTCCCTAAGATTAAAACTTGAGGTTTGTTATAACAAGGTAGCAAGATTAGCAGCTATTCAGTCATACAACTGCCATCTCTGAACCACCATCAGATATTTAAACTGGTTTGAGTTACCTCACTACCTGAAGTTCACCCAACTCCTCCTTTCTCATAAAATGGTATATAAATCCTTATCCTGCTTAGCAACCAGCACCACTATTAACAATTACCTCCCTAATCGCCCTCTTCGCTCATCTGAGAAACACTTGCTTGAAAACCGTAAATCGAAAAAAATCTATCATTCACTGCCTATATTCCTACTGCCTAGCCAAGGTCTAGAACAATATTCCTACAGATATTAGAGCAATGCCATGTAGCCACATAGTCAAACAATCTGTAAGGAGATTTCTCCTTAATTCCTGGCTCTGTACATGTCTTACACCAGGCTGACACTACCCTTTACTCCTTCCTTCTCTTCCTTTGTCTCCCCTCCTTCCTTCCTTCTTCCTTTCTTCTCCCTTCTCTTTCACTTGATCTTTTTTCCCCTTTCCTTTCCTCCCTTCTCTTATTAGCCAAAGTACCAGTTACTTATCCGACAGCTCCCTAATTTAACTCCATTCCGTACGCTCCTCCCACTGCAAAATCTCTTTCCTTTCTCTTAGTCTTTTGCCCATATTTAAAATGTTTAACATCTTTGCCATTAGTTATCGTATTGATTGTACTGTACTAGGTGTTCAATATCCTATGATTGTTGTTTAATATTCAAATGATTTTCTGATCTGACTTTATTTATCCTGTATGTCGATTCTATTTGTTACTGCACTTCATGTGATAATATTATGTAGTTTATTAATTGAACTATGTATGCTGCAGCTTTTCTCCCGGGACAATAGCTGAAAATGGGATTTTTGCCCAGTTGGACTTTCCCAATAAACAAATGCCAAACAAATAAAATAAATAAATAAATACAATGTTAACAAAATAGCTCCATTTAATAAAGTGCAAACAGTACAGCATAAAAGTACGAACAGTAGAGCATAAAAGTACAAACAGTACAGCATAAAAGTACGAACAGTACAGCATAATAATCCTAGAGTGATACTCAGAACCACACCATGGACTTAGGTAAAACCAGACACACACACAGACAAATGGATGCATTAAAATAACAACATTGAATTTACAGGGTGGATGAAGGCACAGATACTGCCAAGTGCACCTTCGCGCATTTGATGAGCACAAAGAAGGCCTTTTTAAAAGTATGGACCATAGATATAGTTAATCTAAAATACTGAAAACTATTTTATAATATACATATTGAAAATAAATATGTGGGAAGAGATAGGAAAATTTCTAAAAAACAAAAACAAAATGTGGGCAGTGAATGTAATTCATTTTGTAGCCAATCATCCTAGTACTCATTTATTTTATTTAATTATTTATTTATGTCATTAGGCCATTATTTGTGAAGTCAAAGTAAAGGTGTAAACTTACAATGGCAACTACATTCTTAACAACAGCAATTTACAAAATAGGGAGATGGGGCTCATGGTTATCATTACAGGGCAGTAAAGAGGTTGTTCTTGACTGCTTGGTCTAAAAATAAAATCCAGCTCTTTAGTAATATTAACACTAGCAGTTCTGAGTTGTGAGTCAACGATTTATAATTTAGAGAGAACAGCAAATAATACTATGTAGTGCGTGGAGGGCCACATTTATGCCCCAAAGAGGAGGGGAAAGCAACCTCATTAAGCATATTTTTGATATATATGCATATGTAAATGCATTTAAGATGGAGTCTTAAGCTAGTGCATAGACAACATCCAAAGGTATAGCAGACTGAAGTGTTAAACTTATGTGAAAGGCATGAAACACTTATTGCCGTGAAACAGACAGGTGACAGATGATGAATGCACCTCTCTGTCACTACCCCTTTTTTCAGTCTCTAGCCGTTCTTTGTTTGACAGTACTAAATGGTTCACAGTATTCAGAGATCTGAAACTCTTTGTGCTTTTTTCTGTAAATCATAGCAGTTGAAGCCAAAGGCCCTAAAGAGAATTTTGATTGTGTTTCTCTGATTATAATCAGTGGCGTACCTAGCATATTTGCCACCAAGAGCAAAAATTTTTTTTAACATCCTTCTCACTCTACCCACCCACTCCTGCAGAGATTTTTTTAACCCCTCCTCCTCTATGACAATTCTTTTTAGTAATAATTATGAAATGAAAGAAAATAATGGCCAGCTAGGAGCAGTGATCAAATCCCCAAAAGACACAGGCATTCTACAGGTAGGCTTGTCCCAAATAAATAACTAGTGCCAGACTCATGGACTAAAGGTAAATGTCAAAAATGCATTATCCTCTCCTTTGGAAAGTTGAGTATGACATTGACAACAGACCCGTAAGAGTTGATCCAGTAATTTGGGATTTGGTAACTTAGGCAGACAGTTGGACACATTCTATTAGGAACAGATCAAGATAAAGCACACTCAGGGACATTCTGCAGAATCAGGAACAATTTCAACTTAGTTTTACAAATGCAGTACCCAGAGAGAGAGAGTAAATATTGCAGCATATTTCATGCAAATGCACACTAGTTATGTAAAGGGAGACTATAAGCTAAGCAAACCATATGAGAGTAACTTGAAGACAAAACATATTAAGCAAATACAAGAACATTCTATAAAACTGGAGACAGTTTCAAATATGTTTCATACAATATTTCAATGTATTTCCTACAAAGAAACACTAGCTATTAATGCCTGACTTTAAAGTGAGCACCAGTTATTTCATCAATAACACAGCTAGCCACCCCCACAAAAACATAAATATTATATTTAATTTCACACAAATGTGCAATAGGCAGCCCTTAATACCAGACTTTAAGCTGAGCAAATGGAGGATAAGTTCCCATAGCACAACTACCCTTCCACCACCCAATAAAATATATTTATTCCACACAAATGCACACCACCAGCCTTTAAAATAATATTAGATGGACAAGGTTACTGCCAACCCCACTCCCCAATTTATTCACAAATGCTCCTTAAGAGTGGAATTTAAACCAAGTGAAAAGGTTAAATTACATTCATCTACAGAACAGCGGACCAACCTTCCCCTAAAAAAAGGATAAAAATATTCCAATTTATTAATACAAATATTTACTTGCCAGCCTTAATGGCAGGATCTAAGCTGAGCAAATGATAGGGCATGTTATTTTAACTCACAGCTCAGCTGACTACCCCCCAACCTCACCAAAACAAAAAGAGGGCAGCAGAGTACAATGAAAAAAAGAACATAAACATCCAATTTCAAAATATTTCAACAAATGTAAACACATACACATAAGCCAAACTTTAAAACAGAGAAACAAATGCAAACACACACACACACACACACACACACACACACACACACACACACACACACACACACACACACACACACACACACAATAGCCTAGCCACCCACCCCCACTCTCCAAAAATAAGAAAGAAAATCTGGTTATATTCACATTAAAAAAATGCTTATATTCAGTCCTGTAGTCCACAGTGCCCTGGCTGATTCATTTTCAGTGATTAATCCAGTTCCAGGGTTCAATTAAAAAAAATGTTTCACCTCAAATCTCTTTACTGCACTGTACTATTGTACAACTAGAAGAATGTTGTTAATTCTGAAAATAACTGCAGTTCTTTCCGGTCTTGTCTGTAGTTACTACTGATTTTCCTTCAATCGTGTATCACATTTTCAGACATGGACACTTGGGTGCATGCAAGCACAATAAACAAAGCGTTTACTTCAGAGCCAGATCACGGTCAAATGGGGCTCTAGGCATCAAGTCCTCCACATGTACAGACACACACACATGCACACACACGCACACACACACACACACACACACACACACACACACACACACACACACACACACACACACACACACACACATACATATGTGCACACATGCACACACACACACAGCCCCCCCCCCGTGTCCCATTCCTTGGTTATTTCTCCCCATTTACCATAAACACTGTTCAAACCTCTCAGTGTACATACTATTTTCATCTTTACTTCTACAATGATAACAGATATTTGGATTTAATTTAAAACTTTTATTTCAAATGTTATAGCACAGATACTGATAGACATTTGGTAAACAAAACAATATAGTGTCACAATGAAAACAGACAGCATTAACAGTAAGCTTCTCTGCCCTTGATACTCACATTCATTGAAAATGCATTCATATTCAAAGAAAACGCATCTTACAGTGGCAGACAAAGTTTACTTTTGGGATGTTTTCAAACCACAGGCACCTTGCGCACATTTTCTGGACCATGTATACATGTGTTCTTTCATTCACCTTCCTGATTGTTTTAAATTATATTCCTTGAAAAGTGCACCACCACTTGTTAGTGTGTGTTTTAAATTTGTAGTTTTGAACATTTTTCCATTAAGCAATGAAACAAAAGGTATGACCCAATATTGACAAAACTGCCTTTTTAGAACATTTCAACCATAAAAGGTCACTCAGACTTCTGTCATTACATCCACCAATACCACTCAATATACACTCTCTGCAGCAGTAAAAGTTATCCAATTAATTCCACATTAAACAGATCTGTAACTAATGAGGAGTTTGCTGCTAACTAACAAACAACTTTATATTTCATGTACAAATTCAGTAGCTACTGCCTCTGAAGAATACGTTGTCTATGTTATTTATTTAACATTTGTTTACTGGGAAAGTTCAACTTGGGACAAGCCAATTTTCAGGGGAGGCCTAGGGAGAAACACTGCAGACACATGTCTTTGTGACAAGGGAGGAAACTAGAGCACCCAGAAGGAACCCACACAAACACAGGGAGGATATGTGGCTCCACACAGAAGGCACCCCAGACAAAAATTGAACTGGGGAATCTCTTGCTGTGAGGTGATATGGCTAACTACTGCACCATTGAACAATCCTTAAAAAAAAAAAAAAAAAATTAGTAAGTTGGCAATATTGCAATAGGGAATGGATGTCAAACCAACAACTGGTTCCTACTTACTAGGCATCTCATCCAAAGGAGGACCCACTCAGGACAGTAGCAGCACTACCACCCCCTATATGCTGTGGGAGTAGAACCTACATCTTTCTGTAGCAAAAGCAAGTATGCTACCTGTTATGCTATACTCATTTGCTAAACGAAACAGGTGCACATTGAAAACAAACTTAGCTTGACCAGCAGTAAATCTCTCTTACCTTGAAGCTCACAGTTCCTTGAAAAGGCACTGAAGGTTACAGTTCCTTGAAAATGTACCAAAACTCCTTTTTCACTAGTTTGGTAGTTGGTATAGTAGATTCAGGCTATTGTTTCCTATAACCAACCTACAGAGTTTGATTCTGAAGAAATGTACTAACCTCATAGCTCTCAACTGTCCAGTTATTTGCCTTGCATGTTTGGTCTGTTCCTCATAAAATTTGTCTTTTTATGGTAAATCACTCAGGATTGAAGTTTCTAAGTAATGGAATACATTTGAGTTTTAGACTTCATATTGTTCAGAAAATGCATGTTAATACAAATCCTGTTATTCTAGCAACTTTCTAAGTTTATAAGAGCAATATTTAAAATATGTCCTTATTTGTGAGCATTTGTCCCCAGATTATTTTATGCTTAATCCAGATTTTAGAGGTATGACAGCACACACACACACACACACACACACACACACACACACACACACACACACACACACACACACACACACACACACACACAACATTGTGTATTTAAACTGCACAGAATGGTGGAATACTAAAAAGGAGTATGCAACAGGAACATGCATGTGTTGATAGACACAGGGGTGCACAGAGGAAATTCTTAAAGATTTAGCTTATACTTCTCACATTTAAAACATGAAAAGCTTTTAAAAGACAAAGCTGCAACCCCTTACTGTTTGCACCCGGAGTGGACCCCTCCTTCTGTCCCCACATTAGTACACCTCTGATTATAACTAATTGGTATATGTTCTTGCATGGATGTTATGATTCACCTTTTCTTTCAAAAGAACCACAAAAACACAATAAGAGTGCAGGAGCATAACTGATAAAGAAAACTGTACAATATAGGTAAACATCACACGGCCTAACAAAGCAGACACCAATTACAGAACATAATATATTTTATAAGGTGATTTTCATTGTGAATTTGTTGACAGCTACTTCCTGGACACCTAACATGCTGGTTATAATTAGAAACCCAAGTATAATCCTCTATAATACCTGTATATAATATAACAGCAGTTCTAGTAAAACAAATGAAATATTGCATAGATAATTCCCAAAGATCTGTGTCCCTTGACTCAAACACACTGTGTTTCTCATCTGGACAATAAGAAAGAGCAAGACAAAAGAGATAACCTCCTACATATGAAACATGTAAAGTGCAATTAATGATGGAGATGGTAAAGTGACATTCGCTATGCCAGTTTCCACATAACATTAAATAGCAGTATCAGGTTGCAGTTTGGCCATAGAAGGGCTGGCCATAGATGAATATAATACTTAACTAATGGCGTAATTGCCTTTCCCAGGGACATGCTGGGGGTGTCACAGGCATTAGCATCTAGGATCCTCCATCAGTTTCTGAATGCTATGCTCCAACATGCCAGAGACCACATATATTTTCCCCTAACTCCTGAGGAAAGGGTTACAAATATGCAGGAATTCTACCCTGTAGCAGACTACCCTGAAGTACTGCGTGCCGTAGATTGTACACATGTAGAACTCAAGGCACCACCCATGGAACAGGGAAGGGTCTACAAAAATAGAAAGGGCTTCACTCCATTAACTGCCAAGTCATGTGTAATGCTAAGGGAATCATCTTGAATGTGTGCTGGCAAACCAGGTAGTTACCATGACTCACATATCTGGCACACCTCCCAACAGTATCAAATGTTCTCTAGGGGTGATATCCCACAGTGTCATTTACTGGGGGATGCAGGTTATGCACTGGAGCCATGTCTGATGATGCCCATCAGAAATACACACACACACACGCAGAAGAACAGAATAATGAGGCATAAGCTCAAACGAGAAATATCATAGAGCATATGTTTGGAATGCTGAAGTTGCAGTTCTGCTGTCTTTATATATCCTCGCAGTACAATCCATGTACATGTACTGAAATATTCACCATCTGTGCCATGCTTCACAACATCATCCTGAGAAAACAGCTTCAGCAGGTTCAACAAGGAGAAGGGGCACAGATACCACCACCAATGGCAAGATCTCCACAGCCACACACAGGTGAGGGGTCAGAGGTGGAACCAGCAGCTGCTGTCAGTGTAGGCAGATATAGGTGTGCTCAATATCCCATTTCATTGGTTAACAGGCAATGCATATAACACTCACTCACAACCTAAGGGGATAAAACCTTCACCCTATGAACATACATATAGTAACATTGATGCCAGGCAATATTCACAACCTTTACCTACTCAAGTAATTTCTGTGTACTCCTAGCATCAGACAGACTCAGCCCTAAACTAAAACTGTAGCAAATGCTGGATTTACAAGGTAAGTGTTGAAACTGGAGTGTTAAAATATAATTGTGTAATAATACAAATGAATGGAATATCCTTGCATGTTGTTACTTGCTAATGTAAGTAACTAAAAGGTGGATGATTTGCACAACAATCAGTCTAACGTGACAGCAGAGACTTATGTGACTACGTGTTCTTTATCAAGTAATATGCCTCAGGCATCAAAGATTCACACATTTATACTTTTCAAAAGTACTGATGGTCACTGAATGTTTTCAGTTCTGCCCCATACTTTTCTACTGGAAAATCATCAAAGAAAGAAATTTGAAAGTAATGAGAAACATTTCAGTTCCAGACTTCATAGCTCTCAGAAGATTCTTAAAAATACTGATACAAAAACTGTTTTGATTCTATCAATTGTCTAACTTTATAAGACCAAAATATGTCAAAAGTACAATTAGCAAAATAACATCACAAACACAGATATACTAAGCACTAAGTCAGCTATGCACCCTGAGCATCAGACACAAAGATTATGTAACCCTGAATCCAAAACAAGAGTATGGCACAGATATCATCACTTGCACAAGGTGTTGTCTGTGTCTGTGTGTGTGTGGGGGGGGGCAGGAAGTATAGGCTTACACAAAATGTAAGAAAGATAAATAGGCAGACATTTGGATAAAGTAACAAATGGCCACTGAGCCAGAAAGAGCTTTAAGCCTCACAGTTGAACTATGTAACTGTTGTGTGTACATCTATATGGGTCCTCCAGGTGAAATTAGTGTGTGAATGCCTGCATTAATGCAACCAAGCTCTGTGATAGCTCTGCTTCCTGGAATGTTGGCCAGGTCTGAGCAGTACTTGGTACAGGTGGCAGTTCATCATTGCCATACCTGACCATGAGAACTGGCTTTGGCAGGGGTTGTACGGGCATGTCCACATCCATGGTCTGATGCACTACTACTACATAAATGTGACTTATGTATGCTGGACAAGATCTCCTCACAAGGATGCCCAGGACCATGACCCCATGGCCTGCCATGTCTGGGTGTGGACACCTTAACTACTGATTGAGCAGTGGAAGGAGTGTCGCTACAGGAGCATGATTGGGCATGGTCACATTGGTTAACAGCATATGATATGGCTGACCTATGTTCATATGTATGCCATCCCCTCCAGCAGATGTTCCACAGACACTGCCTACTCCAATGTGTCATTAATCCGGTCCACTGAATTCACACTACAACTCTAAGCATATCTGGATGACCTTTTGGAATGTGCTTGTGCCTCCATAATGGCCCTAAGCATACATCAAGTGGCATGGGAAGACACAGCTGGATCAGGTGGAGGGTGGACAGTAGGCCTACTCCAAGCATGCCTAACAACCCTCTTATGTGGCACCTCACCCACACTTTGACTACAGCCAGAGTTAACATGCACTGAAGCCACAGTAACCATACTATTCTGATTAAGTGTCTCACTCTCCACCTGTCCAATATCTGAGGGCTCACTGGAATGGGTTGGTGTATGTCTGCTGTCTGTGTTTGATGCAATTACAAGGGATGGCTAAATGTCAACCTCATTGTCAGAATCAACCTCTGCACCTCCCAACTGTGGATCAGTTTGGCCACCATCATCATCAGAATCTGATGATACTCTAACATCAGGTGGTAAGAGTCCTACACTTCCATTGTCTGGATCACCTGTGATAATAAGCAACCAATACAGGAAAGTAATGAATACCTACACTACTCTAACAAACTAATAGTGGTGCCACTACTCCAGACAGTACAGCAACACACACAACAGTCCTGACACCCACATCACAAAATAGATATTTCTTTGAACTGCTCATCAGTATTGACATAAAAATGTTTGGCTTACCATGTGCAGATGATTGCAGGCTCTCTATGGAGGATGGTCATGAAAGAAGTTAAACATAAGGTAAGGACACCATTATCACAATTAACAGTAACACAGGAGTTAAAACTTTTTGCTCTTTATATGGCCATTAATGATATTTTTAACAAGAACTTAGATGACACATCCAGCACAAGTCCATGTGTAATCAACCAGACTGTGTTGTTAACTGTATCAATCTACAACTACCCCCCTAAAATTTATATAGATAGTTATATTTATGCTAAACAGAACTTAGGCATTGCTGTACTATACAAGAAGTATTTAACAAGTGAGATAGGTAAGCCTACCTGGAAGCTCCTCCTGGGACATACTTGACATACTTGTCCTCCTTGAAACAGTAATGCCAACATGAATAACATGCTATTTTGTACTTTCCACTGAGCTGTCTTGATCCCTGACAGTGGACAGGAGCTCCTCATTTGGTGTTGGTGGTGATCTGTAGTGGGTCCCCTCCTATAGCCATCCATTCATGGGCCACTGCAGCTGTTCGGGCCATTGAAATCATGTCAGTAGCCCTATAGCACACCTGATCATATGTCCTGCTCTGGCCATTTACTGCTTTCACATCAGCCACTATCTTCTGCCAAATTTGCATTCTGCCAGACATATCCCCACTTCTCCTCTCAAGCAGAAAGGCACCATGAGACCTAAATGCTTCCACAATGACTTCATTCTCAGGGTCACTGAAAGTGGGCTTACAGGGATCGGGACACCTGGGTGCCATAGTTCTAGGTGACATAAAACACAAAAGAGGGATAATACACACGAGTATCACATAAATAAACTTCCTGCTCAGATATAGCACATAAAAGGTAGTATTTCAATATTACCCACTGGAGAAACAAAACACAGTCAAGATATTCAAATATAAAAAAGGAATTATGTGGTTGTGACATATTACAATCACACACAAATCAAGGTTGGATCCAAAACAAGGAGAGTAACAATATCAAATTTTGTTTGTGCCAACACAGAAATTGAACTTGGCTCCCCTACCCCCAAAACAAAAGGCAAATGACACATTTTGGTAAAAAAATTACTGAACTGCTAAAAGTCCTATAAAAAACTGTCTCAAAAACATGTGTACACATTGAACATAGAAAATTCAATTTTATGAAATTACCAACCACATCTACCAGTGGCCAGCACTCTCCTAGAGGTGTCTATGGGCCATCCTAGAAGGCTAATAGGACATTTACATTTCACTGAAATAACAATAGAAGAGTGCAAAGATAAAAACAGTTGTAACATTAGCACTTGTGGTGATAGTTAATAAGGCTGCGCATCTAAGAAAGTTAAAAGCCCTGACAAACATGCCTATGCCATCAATAAATGTCTAATAATTGCATACAGATAAAAGTAGCATATGCTAATGCATGCCTTTATATCTATATTTATATATTTATCTATACCTATCTATCTCTCTCTCTCTATACACACACACACACACACACACACACACACACATATATATATATATATATATATATATATATATATATATATATATATATAATACTTTTTTACTGACATTTGAGCATATCCAGTACAAAACTGAAAAATGCAAACATACCTTATTAAGATCAGTAATCTTCTGTGCAGATAAATTCCAAAGTGATATCTTCTTCTGTATTATCTACATAAACAAGTCTCCTCACCTTCAGGTTCCCTAGCTACATGGTTCCCTTTTTATAAGGTAGATTCAGGGCTTTAAGCATGGTGAAGATTCAAATGAGGTGTGAACTCATTAGAATTACTGAATCCCAAAATACTTGGCTCTGTGTAGCAGATGTAAATATAGTACAGGCACTTCATCAGTGTTTGCAGCTAATGTATTGAAGCTGTGAATGATTACTTGTATGGAGAAGGAAAATAGTAGTTCAGACTTCCCTATCTCCAGTGGGTGTGTCAGCCAGGTTAGACTTACAAATTGTAGAAGTAATTGTATCAAGGTTTTACATGTAAGGAAGCAGCACACATTTCACAGATTTTGTTCAGTAACATCTAACCTCCCCTTCATTTCTTGACAACTGTATATTATTGCCATTTAATATCCTCACACAATTGAAGGACAGTGATACAGAATGCCTTACAGACTGCATGTCTCAGATTACTGGTCAGATAAAACAAGAATGAGCAACAAATGCAGAGAGATAAGACAGAGCTGCATTTCTGCAAGAAATAGTCATAAATTATGTGATCACTCATTGCACTACTTCTGAAATTAATACATGTACAAACAACTGTCATGTGTTTTAATACTGTACATGATGTTGCAGTTGTTTGTATGCATAATGATTTTCATTCTCTGTTGTAAAGGTGTTTCTATAGCAAAGAGGAGTAAGACACCCTTCCTGTGTTTTGAAGGATCATTGGCATGAGAGTTCAAATCCATACCTGTGTAAAAATATTTCATGTATACCAACATAAATTTTGGTAGTGTTGTTTATTTAATAGATTTCTTTTCTTCCTTTGTCATAGTTTACATTTTTTATGCCAGTGTTTGTGCTCTGCACAATTTTGCACAAATGGGGGAAACAGTGAAACACAATAAATGTCATGCTACACTTTATCTTGTTTGTGTGATGTTTAGTGGTGCACAGACCTGGACTAGTAGTATACAAAGGAAGCAGACAGAACACCTGCAGCCAGGACATCAACATTCTAAATGTCAAAAAGGATACATTGTTGCAGTTTTTGCTTTCCATTGCACAACATTGCTAAGCAAAGTTGTGTGGCAGTTAGCAAGCTTCCCCAATACCTGTAGCTATTGAACACCTGCAGAGAGGAAGCAGACAGTCAACATCTTCAAAACAGGTACATTGTACTGACTGTGTGTTAAGGACTGCACAAACACTGTAATTAGTGTTGCAAGGTGTTAACACACAAAAGATAATAATAAATATGGAAATAGCCCACAATTGTTTAACTAGTCCTGTGGCAGCAGGTATAAGTGTAGGGCTGTAATGCAGGTGGTCTTGGGTTTTAATATAGCAAGTGCAACATATTTCTACTGTTGTGACAGTTCAGTTTATAGTAATGAGCAGGAAAGTATCAAGTGTTATTTTAATATTCCTGTGGCAACAGGTAAAAGTGTAGGACTGCCATACACATGGCCCTGTGTTTAATACAGGACATTCCAGACATTTTTCTGTTGTTCCATTTCATATTATATTAAATATCACTTACAACACTTTATACATAATTATAAATAGTGGAGCTGAAATGAATTATATGTATGAGAGATAAGACACCATTATTGTGTTTTGAAGGTTTAGATGTATGACTAATGGTATACTATCTACTATGTTTCTGTAAGTATAATTCTGCTATCTGGACTTGAATGACCATCACATTTAAATAAGACACATACACAAATCAATGTATATACAACAACCTTGTCAGGTCATGCACATACATGGTTAACACCTCAATCTGTCATCTATATTTATAAATGATCCATGACTATGTGTAGAAGCATTTCTTCTGTGGAAAATATATAAAAGCACCTCTGTGAAAGAAAATGTTTTGTCTTTATGCACAGGTTTGAATCCCACACTGTAAAAGTCAATGTTAGTAGTGTATAAAGCAAAACAAATGTGTAGGGTCATACAATTCATGTCCCAGTACATCTCTGCAAAGTTACAGCAGCAGACACCATTGAAACTAATGTTAAGTGTCAGATTAACCTTGCAATTTCAAAAATTGCTTTCCTGCCTGTTTGGTACTGTACCTCTCCAATCAACATTGCTCAAACACAGTTGGCATCATTGCTTGGGTTTGCACACTACCATTAATGTGATAACAAGAATTGTCAGGAAATCATTATTTTCTATTGTACTGCTTTGTAATTAGACATGTCTGGTGTTAGAGTTTAAGGTGCCCAGTTTAGGGTGCAGAGGTGGGGTGTTCAGGAATCCGGAATATTTAGTGGACTCTTGGTAAAATGCAACAGCCATAGGCTTTAGCAGGGGGACCATTCTCACTCCCAGTGCAAGTCTGAGGCTTGGAATAGTCTGGCCAAAGCTGTATCCAGTGTGACTGTCATTCTCACATACTTGAAAACAGTGTAAGCACCACTTTAATGACCTAAGAAGATGCAAGAGGGTAACATTCAACCAGTGGTTGGATGACTTTCAAACTAGCAACATCCCACAGTTGTGTAATTCTGCTAATAAAGAGAATTTATAATACATAGAAAGTTAAATATAGCCAAGACTGGTATGCATAATGCTCTTCTTTCTTTTCTTTTCTTTTCATTTATTTTCTTTTCTTTTCAAATCTAATTCTGAAATAGTTATAAATAGGCAAGCCCATCCTGATCACCAAGAGAGATTGAGGGAAGCAAGTGTTGTGTATGCAGCACAACACTTGCTTCCCTCAGTCTCTCTTGGTGAGTGTTGTGTATGCAGCACAAGAGAAGTATTACAGTAGTTTTTAAATCTAATGAAACATGTTTTTCTTTAATGTACAGTAGTAGCAAAGTAATTATGCATATCCTAAATGTAAAAACAAGTATGCATGCATCAGTCTGTAGCACAAACCAACTTTAGAAGTCAATTGTAAGAAGTAGTCTTAAAATGAAAGCTCAAATACCATGAGTAACAACTATACCACATATCAGCAAAAAAATAGAATGATGAGATGACACCAGGCTCTCAGCATAAAACAAACAATCTTGTATTTTAAAACAACATAAGCGCTTTCACAGCTCTTGCTGCTTCTTCAGATGTCAGTATAAAAATGCAGTCACACACAGCAATTTATACAGAAATTCAACTAGCAAATCAACCAATTAAGCAATTATGTATTAAAAGAATACAAACCATGAATGTAATAAAATTTGAAAATAAAAGATAAACTTAAAGACAAATAATGCACTTAAGTATATGTAAAGCTAATCTAAAAAGTGAATGTGTCTGTAACAAAGGTTTAAGGGGAACTTTATAATTTAGTCCTGAAACATAATCAGCCCTTAACCTAACTATCCACTTACTCTCTAAGCTTTCAGTAGCATTCCTAACATCACCCACCCTCTTAGTAGCTGCTACCTGTGCTATAACTTGAAACTTAAAACAATGTGTTGTGAAGTGAGCTTCACATGTTTAGAAAGAGCACTGCACTTAGTACCATTATTTATATGTCTTAAGTGTTTTACTAGATGTTCCTTCAACTGTCTATCAGTCTTGCCTACATAAAACTTTGTGCAGAGACAATGCAGTATGCTGAATAAACCACATGAGAAGAATTGCAAGTAGCTTGAACATCAAACACATACTGTTTATCCTGATCTGGATGTATAAACATACCAGTGGTGTCACTATAACAGATCCCGTTCAAAACATCTAAAGTTCATAACATTGAAGCTCAAAATATTGAGACCATAACATCTAAAACCCATAATGTCTAAAACTCATAACATCAAAACTTTGCATCACAATTTCAAAACCTACAAATCACATGTAAATAACATCCCCTCTACCTAAAACAACACCAAAGTAGAAAACACACTTTGTACTACACAGAAGCAAGTGCTCACAATGAAACAACCAGGCAGACTCTCATATTCCTTATGCATAAACTTTTTTATGAAAGATAGATAAAATAACAAGTACGGTAAGCACTTTCGCTATTCAGCTTCATCAGACCATCTAACTATACATAATACAACCACTTTATATAAAGATATTTAAAAAGTTATTCTCCAATCACAGTAGTTTTCCAACTAAGTCAAATTAATTCTTAAAAAAGCAGTACTAACACATATAATTCATAGAACTACAATAAGAAGTTTATGTAAACCATTGAACAACATTGACTCGTCATTTAATAATAAAAAAACTAAGAATAAAAAATAAAATATATATATATATATAAAAAACATATAAAATATGTATATCTGGATATGTATTTTATTTCTGCAAAGGTAGTACAAAGTGTGTTTACTACTTTGGGGTTGTTTTAGGTGGAGGGGATATTATTTACATGTGATTTGTAGGTTTTCAAGTTGTGATGCAAAGTTTCAATGTTATGAAATTCGATGTTATGAGTTTTAGATGTTATGGTCTCAATGTTCTGAGCATAGATGTTATAACCATTCAGTGTTTTGAAGGGGACCTCAATATAACTACAGCACTTACAAGTATGACATGGTCTAGTTCCTTTATAAGTGGAATCCATTTTATTTCTAGTAGTTTTACCATCAATAAACTGTTTTGGGTAACAAAGCATCTGTTTTAAAGATTGTTTCTTCTTAAAAATAAATCCCCGGATTCATGAAGCTTGCGCCAGGTGCAGGCGTAGCGTATGCGGGATAATGCCAAATACGTCCATCGAGCGATTCAGGTACGAACCAATTCCACGTGCACCACCGGAGTACATCAGATCTACGCAGCCCTCGGCATATGTATGCAAATCACCCCATGCACAGTGTCGCACCATGCTAATGAAGGCACACAGTGATTCACAAAGTGGTGCAGGCATAGCGCAAGCCCATGGAAATGTAAACCAAACAACATGGTTTGCATTTTCCCAAGCAGAACATCGGCGTTATGGAAGCGGACCAGACTCATGTATTACAAAGTTAACGTATGCCAATGGCGAAATACACAGCCAATGGCACAAGAAAAGATGCACAACTCCTAAAAAACAACATTTAATGTCATGTCCACAGTAACGCACAGTACAACCGCAGGGCATATGTGCGCAAACAGGAATACAAAGGAAATATATACAAATGTCATAAAATCGCAATGTAAGACAAATCAGGATTTCAACATAATATACAATGGTAGGCATGGCACACCACAAGCAAGGCGCAAGGGTTGCCAAGGGCCCGCGACAGTGTTTGGCGCTGTAACTATGAATTAGTAGTTAATGCCATGCAAATGAGGCAGGTAATACTGAATCGCAAATGTCCCGCTGGATAAAGGATGTACCTGATGGCACAGCGCTATAACACCGAGAAGTGTATCAGAGGTGATACATGACATCAGCAGAGGGGTGTGCCACCGTATCAGTAAGCACATTGGAGCAATGCAAATCTGGCCTGGCTATTGCTAAGCAAAGCTGCAGGACAGGGGTGGGGAGGAAGGTATAGAACCATTTAGCTGAGAGCACACATGGTGCCCGAAAGTGCATGTGTACAGGGATGGAAACGTGCCCAAAACCTGGTAAGTGGATGCATGCGCCGCGAACAATAGCATAAACAGGAAGGTCATGGGAAGAAAAGAAGGAAATGCTGAAACAGGGTAATTGGCATACTAATGAGCAATTAACACCAATCAACTCATGGCGGTCAGTCGACGGCAGTAGACAAGCCTGCATGCAGAAACCTGCAAAACAGGATAGGGGAGGCATAGGATTGCAAAGAAAGGAGGGGAATGCAAAGATAGGAGAACTGTCATAGCAGAGCAAAGCAAACCCACAGTAGACCGGCAATAGAACACATTATGCAAGATAAGCCAGGTCTAGGAAAGTACAAAGGAAAGCAGGCTGCTGGATGCATGCCAGCAAATGGTAGGTGTAACGTGCACAAATGTAAACGGAAGGGCAGGAGGTAATTCACAGCAGCCAAATGTAATGCAACACGAAAGGCAGCACAATAATGGTTCCGTTAATAAAACACAGAAGATACCCTGTAGAAACGATCGTACATACACACCCTATGACATCATCAGTGTTCACAGCAAAACAGTATAAAGTGTGAAAGCACCCAACGCACACCTGTGTATTCCCAAACACTGCACCATAGGTGTAAACAGATGGGGAACTTTTAAAATGTACATGTTGGGAGCTGCCATAGCTGTGATTCATCAGCATTTGTTACAGACCGACAGTGTTGTGGAGGATGATGCCGACAACCACCGTAGGCCTCAGAGGAGGAGAAGAGTGTTCAGACCAAGGGTAACCTACCAGGGGCCACATGATCTGGAAATAGTAGAACATTACAGGGTGGACAGGGACATCTTACAGCAAATAGTAGAGCTGTGCCGGCCACGCCTGAGAACCAGAAACAACAGAGGGGAACCCATCCCAGTGGACACGAAGGTATGTGTAAGCTTGTGAATACTAGTCACAGGTACCTTTCAAAGGCCAACTGGAGATATAATGGGGATCTCACAGGCATCAGCATCCAGGGTACTACACCAATTCCTGGATGCCATGTTAGCACATGCCAATGAGCATATATACTTCCCCCGAACTCAGGAGGAGTTGGCCAGCAATATGCGTCACTTCCATCGTGTGGCAAACTATCCAGAGGTACTGGGTGAGATAGACTGCACACACATACAAATTAAGTCACCAACCGGTGAGTATGGTAGGCGCTACATAAACTGCAAGGGATTCCACTCCATCAACTGCCAGGTCGTGTGCAATGCCCAGGGCATTATCATGGATGTGTGTGCTGGCAGCCCTGAAAGCTACCACGACTCCCATATCTGGCATACCTCACAGCTGTAGCAGGTATTTGTCAGGGGGGTCATCCCACAAGGCCACCTTGTGGGGGATGCTGGCTATGCACTGGAGCCATGGATGATGACCCCCATCAGAAATGCACACACACCAATGCAAGAACGCCATAATGAGGCACACGCACAAACCAGAATCATCATAGAGCGTGTGTTCGGGATGCTGAAATCACGGTTCCAGAGCTTGGACACATCTGGTGGAGCCTTGCAGTACTCCCCAGGCACGTGTGCCCACATCTTCATAGTATGTGCCATGCTACATAATATGATCCTGCGGAAACAGCTGCAGCAGGGTCAAAATGGGGGAGGGCCTCACAGCCCACCGCAAATGCCAAGGCCAACACAGGCACAGAGGGATCCAGACCACGGATACACTATGCCTGCCCCAGTAGGCAGACAGAGGTGTGCCCAATATGCCTATGCCTTGGCAAAGAGGGAACGTATAGCACATACCTTGACAGTGTAGGCTCCCACGGTCTGACACCCCTCTCCACCTGCACACACAGTACAGTGGATGGAACACAAACACGACCACCTGTAAATTGTGATGTATAGGTGGCCCACTGTGGAATCCTACATAGGCAGCCCTCAAACATTGTACACGCAACAGCCATTGGAACACGGAAATGTCAACACCTGAAAAGTAGATGCACCTATCAGCATCTGTCTGTGCTGTGTGTATAGGTTCTCAGGTACATCGGTAGGTACACGCCTGATTGTCAGAGGCAAAACACCAAATGGGGCAAACAGTGACTCCCGTCGCCACAACATCGAGTAAGCAACTGTCGCTTACTGGAACAGAGGCAATCGCATGAGCACATGTGTGTAAGCTCTGTCCTACATACACTCAGCACAGATTCCCTGCTGTGTTACTGAGGGGCTCCACAACATGTAATCATGGATGTTGTGTTAAGGCAGGGGATGTACCCATGACAGGTATTCGTCACCCCAGCATGCTGCATCCACGGTCGTATGAAGGTGTAGCACATTATCGGGTGTAGCTAATTGTGATATACATACCTAATGCTGGAGTACAGCCAGTAAACATCACATGGACATACCATTAACTGGACTCATCAATTAATAAACTAACAGAGTTATCCATGTGAGTGTAGTGTGGAGTAACTGCTTTAGTGTACTTCACATACAAAATGACATAATACGTGTACAAACTCCAGATGTCCAAGTGGTACATGCAGTGACTGTTGTGCATGTTCCCCGGTCCCACGTCCCGCAAGGAATGTAACGTAATCTCGACGGCACGGGTAATGCATTCTGGATGCAGGTCATCAGAATATGTGTAACACACGTTAGCGGGAATAAGCATTGCCCACAGCTGGTAAGCGATGTTTAAATATGACTATACAGATATGCGTGAAACAGGGCTAAGCTTCACTGACCACTGCGCAGATCACGGTCAGTGATGTACAGAACAGGTGAAACCAGCATTAGTCTCCCCTGAACAAATAGTGCCTGCTCTGAAGGGTAAAACGACCACTGCCAGGAGTGGAACAGGCAATCATGTATACAATCACCCAACTTGCTAGCCAAGATGTACGTACGGTAGGGTTGCCACATTTCAAATGACCAATGTGGGACATATGCCAGATGTCTGCAGGCCGACACATACACCCGGCCAGTACAAAAACCAGAATGTCAGTGTTTTGCATAGATAAAATGCTTATTCTAGGAATGGTCGCAAGTACGTGTTCCGTGTCCTGTAACATGTAGGTGGGTCAGAGACAGAATAAGTGTTTTATGCAACTATTACATAAACTATAGGGAATATGTTTGTCCCAAAGTTGCAGGACATTTGCTATGTTCACAAATATTTCGCAGGACACAACTGCACAAAGAGGGACTGTCCCTCGCAAAGTGGAATGGGAGGTAATCTTAACCTATGGCAGGTGTGTAATTTGACAGGTACAGACACAAACGTGCGGAGTCCAGGAAACACAGTATACACTGACAAACACACAATGAAAGGCGTAGCATGCCTGTCACCACCCCTGTCCAAGATATGTATATATAAATATATATATATATATGTATATATATATATATATATATATATATATATATATATATATATATATATATATATATATATATATATATATATATATATATATATATATATATATATATATATATATATATATACACATATATAATACAGATAGAAAGGGCAATAGTGTGATATATGTCGATATATAAGGAGTCACTGACATCTGCAAATATATAGATAGGTCAACAACATTCAAAACACCTTGGAGGTACAAATAAATAGGATACCGCCAACTATGGAATGTGTCGCACACTGACACGCGTAACCAGGAGGCTGAAAGACAGAAAGAACACAGTACTGGAACAGTAGAACCGCGAGCAATATGACTATAGTAAGGACATGTAATCACCGCTGCCGGCGGTGCGGTCCATGTAGGTACCGTGTACAACTGTGGTTGTGAGTGATGTAGCCTGTGTATGTGTGTGTGGAGGGTGCCATGCGTGTTTCCGTATGACTGTAATGTGTGTGTGTGTGTGTGTGTCCGCATCATGTGTCTGTAGGTGGCAACTCGGAGGTAGATGATTACGGTAGGTGCGGGTATAGCTAGCCGTAGGCATGCGGTAAACACCTGTCCCACATTGGGAGGGACAGTCCCTCCCTGGGCAGGTGTGTCCTGACATGAAACATTACAAAGGGCAACTGTCCGAGAGTGTAGGACATTAGTATGTCCCAAATATTATGCAATAGTTGCAGGAAATACTCATGCTTGTATGTAAGAAAAGGAAATGTTATATGCAAACTGATAAGTAAGCAAGATCCAAGAACAATTGGTATGTAAGGTTCATAGGTAGATACTAGGCTATCTGCCCTAGGGCATTTATAAGCCTAGCCAGAGTGTATTTGGCTTCCGCCTCCCTATTAGATTAGCCTACTGTGCCTCTTTAAAGTAGGTCACAGAAGGTACCGTTTTAAGATTAGTTTACTGTGCCTCTGTCTAGCAGGGACACAGAAGAGATCCCAGGGGTGAATTTGTGATTTCCCATCCACACGTCCAGATTTCGCTTGAAGAGGGTCAGCGAGGGGCTATGTGTAATATGAATTGGGATTCTATTCCAAAGTGAGGGGAGCCTCTGGGAAATGAATCTGTCCCTCCAGCATGTCCTATTTATTTTTTTGCTGAGGTTTAGGTCCCTGGATCATGTAGCTCTAAGGGACTTGGATTTTATGAGGTGGAGCATGTCCATTAATTCTGGGTTTGACATGGCTTTGTATGTCAGGCATAGATCACCTCTGAGTAGGCGGTAAGCAACTGAGTAGAGCTGGAGTTTCTTTAGTCGAGCTGCATAGGACATCTGTTTGTAGCCCATGATCCACTTGGTGAGGTACTTTTGGGGTCTTTCCAGTTGCTGCAGGTCTCGGGTAAGGTACATCCCAAAAGGGGCATTGTACTCAATTATGGGCCTGATGAGTGATGAGTAGAGGGGCACAATGACCTCTCTTGATCTAGATGCGAACCCTTTCGTGATAAGGTGGGCTATATAGAAGGTCTTTTTAACCACTTTGGCAATGTGATTATCAAAGGAGAGATTACTATCTACGTTTGTCCCCAAATCTCTAATTACTTCTTCCGTACTTAATGGATTACCACCTATGTGGTAATTTGTGGGCACCATGTTTTTCCCAAAGGAGATGACTATGCACTTTTTAGCATTTGGCTTGAGGCCGTGGCTCTGGCACCAAGCATCCATCTCTGCGAAACCCTTTTGGAGGATGCTTGTGTCAGCTGGAGATTCGATTATGGCCCCCAGTTTGCAGTCATCTGCGAACTTTGTCAACCATAATCCCCCCGTGTTAGCCTGAACCTCAGAGAAGTATATACCGAACAAGAGAGGTCCCAGAACTGAGCCCTGTGGGAAGCCACTTGTAACTGGTTTGGATTCGGACATGGCACCTGCAATTCTGACCATGTGGGTTCTATCTCTGAGCCAGTTTGCAACCCATCTTGTGATATAGGGGTTGATATTTAAGCTGGTAAGCGTATTTATGATGACCGAGTGGGGTATTGTGTCGAAGGCTTTTGCGAGGTCCAGGTAGGCTGTGTGGACTACCTTGCCCTCATCTATGGCTTTGGTAACTGTTTCAAAGAAATCAACTACATTTAAGAGGCAATATCTGCTCTTAACAAAGCCAAATTGGGAAGGGTCCAGTGTCTGGAAGCTCCCAATGTCTTTGTTTATGAGTTCCATGATAATACGCTCCATAGCTTTACAAACCAGAGTAATCAGGCTTATGGGGCGATAGTTTCCGGGGTCCATTGTGGCACCACCTTTGTGGAGTGGGACCACTGTAGCTGTACGCCATTCTTTGTGCACATATCCTGTAGTAAGGCTAAATTTGAACAGTGACTTAATGTGAGGGTTCAGTTCTTCTTGGAGCTCGTGTAAGACACAGCCTGGGACACCATCTGGTCCCATAGATGCTGTGTTTTTTGCTTTGGAGAGGGCAGCTTTCACCTGTGTAGCTTTCACCTGTGCATCTGTGATGTCAGGGAGGTTACATTCAGTTGGGATAGGCATTTGCTCCTTTGGGGGGGAAGGGGGGGGGTTTGCACTGAATCTGTCTGCCAGGATGTTGGCTATGTCTGTAGGTTTGGTATATTTTGTACCATTATGCAACAGTTCAGAGCATATCTGGGAGTTTCCGCCCATGTTCCTGACATAACTAAAGAAGGCCTTGTGATTATCTTTAGTGTCTAGGGCAATTTTTCTTTTGAAACTGGCCTTTGATGATTTTATGAGAGAACGAAGTTTCTTGCTAATACAGATCAAAGATGCCTTCCCTTTTTGGGATTTTGCTCTGTCATGTAGTAGCTTCCTCCTTCTGTTGTATAGTTTATTTATGGCCAGGGTCCACCAGACCGGTCTCCTGTTTTTGGAGGAGTGAGTCTTGGTTTTATTTGGGATAGCACGATCCATGCATTCCTGCAGGTGCTCATAGAATGCATTTGTAAAGGATTCTGCGGATTGGGCTGTATTATCCTCTGGCCCAGGGGCTTTGAAGGATTCCATCTCAGTCTTGAGAAGTGCAAAGTTGGCTTTTGAGAAATTCTTTACAGTGATTTCCTTGGCTGGGGGTGGGGACGGGATATGGATGTCCAGGGAAATTTGTTTATGGTTTGATCTTACCAATGAGGGGTTTACCTCTGGTGTGGAACATATAGTTACCATGTTGGTGATGACCTGGTCCAATATGTTGTTCCCTCTTGTGGGAGTGGTGACCAGTTGTTCCATTGTGTTAGAGTTTATAAATTCAAGGAACCGTTGGGTGAGGGTGTTTGGGCTTGATTAGTTTTCCCAGTCAATGTTTGGGTAGTTGAAGTCACCCAATCACATAGTATTTGGAGAGACCTTCATATTCTCCAGTGTTCTCAGGAATGCCAAGTGGGGTTCCTAAAATAGGGAGGGTGTTCTGTAGCAGGCTACAAACTGAAAGGCAGTTTTGCCTGCTGTTAGTTGCTTTTTGTCCACCAAATCCAGCCATACTTGGCCTACTGGTTTGGTTCAGCCACATCTACACATAGTGACCACTACGCATATGTAGTAGGTAGTGTCACCCTAGGCAGTTGCAGGATTGTGCACTATGTATCCCTTGCATGTAAAACCCCCAGCACATTTTTAAAACACCAGAAGAATGGTCAGTATTCATCTTGTTTTGGTCTTGTTCAATTTTTGGGATATCCCTCATGGGATAAGTAACCTGTGTAAACATTAGAATGGAAGACACAAAGTCCAGTCCTGTAGATATCTGGACACAAGCTGGAATGTGCATTAGTGGTGCACGACACTGTCCAGCCCTAAATGGTCATGCATAACCTACTACCCAGGATCAAACACCTGCCCGTGACGCACGTGTCCCAACACGAATAAGCGAGAGAATATATTGCACACATTCGCATAGTGGCACATGGTATAAGGGTGATGAAGGCACTGACGTAAACAGGATAACCCAGATCCACTGTGTGAGGGACAATTAATGTGTGTGTAGGTGTGACCTGACCAACAATGGTACAATGCCAAATGTCTTGTGACCGTAGGAAATAACTATGCATCATACTGCATGTAAGAGTTGCCTCAAGCGGTCACGTCAGGATAGAATAAACGTAATTCATACAAGAAACAGGCAAACAACAAAAGTGCCAAAGGTATAAGGCTTACAGCTTGGAAACAAATGAATGTTCTAAACCTGCACTGACCGTGGCTATGTGTTGCCCCAAACAATCTGGTGTCCGCAGTAGAGTTATCATCTGTCCCGCTTTGCGAGGGACAGTCCATCGATGGACAGTTGTGTCCTGACAAAAGACATTTCAAATGGCAAATGTCCTGGATTGTAGGACATAATTATGTCCCATATGTTATGTAATAGTAGCAGAAAATAATTATTGCAGCATCTACAATACCTAAATGTTATAAGAAACAGAATAAGCAACTAAACCGCTACAACAATAGGCTTTTATGTAGGCAAATAAGTAAAGTACTATCTGTTGTACTGACTGTGGGTATGTGTCGGCTTGTAAAATCTGATGTGTGTTCCGAAAATGAGGATAAAAGTATGTGCTATCCTGTGTACTGACCATGGCTATATGTCAGCCTGTAAACATCACTGTGTGACCCACAAGTGTCCAACTATGGCCATATGAAAAGGTGGCAAGCCATGCCACAGAAGGTCTGACATTAACACCACTGCAATGACTGCAAATATCTGGGACAGACATACATGTGATAGTGGTCATTTAGAAATATCCCTGCACATATTGCCATACATCCGGAGGTATGGAAGTATCAACCTCACCTGTATACCATATAGAAACCAATTAACAATGGCCCAAAGTAAATTCCCATAACAGAAGTCTACTAAGTGATAGCACTGTAATTAGGGAAGGGGCCCACACACATATATATGGACTACATAGAAATGCAAGCCCCACAAAACCGTATATGCTAAGTACATCCGCCTACATCCTCCACACTGGAAACAATAGCAATACAGACCGTAATCACAGCACAAACATCCACTTAGTCAATTACATCTGCTGAACCGTTAAGATACCTTGTGAGACACCCATTTAAAGGTGCCATGCAAAATTGTATCCATCGTATAATGGTACAAATGGCGATGTTACAGGTGTTTGCAATAGTCCATTATCAGATGGGTGGGATGACAGGTACAGTCACAGGTAGAACCACATACTCAAGCCGTCACTCACAATCCATGGGGGACATGACTCCAAAATACACTTGGCTCTACACATAGCAGTTGCAATTACACACAACAAAACACAATACAGGCCATCTCCCCGAAGTCAGGGCAAATGGCCAACGCCCAAGTGGAGAATTCAATTATACCCCACTGTTGCCACATAATTGGCAAATGGAGTAGCTGCACAGCTGAAGTGCACGCAATTAGTCACACCGGAATACTAATTGGTGGCAGTAAACCGCATGTTGCAGGTATCGACGTATATAAGGATGACTTGCCAGATATGCAAACTGTATGCTCATGCCGTAAAACAGTTTAAAGAGTGATACAGAAGAGCGAGATAGAGACAAAATACCGGAACAATATCAAGGTATGTAGAACACTAACTGTATGTATAGTATGTTCCGTATTAAGTTATGTCAGTGTATGCATAGCCTGGTTTGCAGTAATTAAAAATGTCCGCCATGCATAAAGTGGGAAATGGTATTTATGTAGTGATGTCTTGCTGATTGTACTAACGCTTGTAGAAGTTGTGCGTCCAGCAGTGGGCCACAAGGTAAACAGCACAGACACCACAAGGGATGCAACATGATGGCTTTAAACAGAACAATGTCATACGACCCACCGTCAGTGGCAGGGTATGTCCAACAAGTACATGCCATAGCAGGGGATAGTATATGTGGATATACTGTAACAGTATGCATGTGTATGGGCATATAACGTCAATGACATGTCTAAGGTGGTCCCGCTGTGCAAGTATGCTTTGAATTATGGGATACCATGTAACATATGTGTAATGTATAGTACAGTAGATTGATATGCCAGATATGCTACACAGGAGAACAGGCATTTGACGCATACCAAAGGTATCGTATAGTGATGTGAGTAGTATGTAATTAATTTATGTATAAACATTTATGATGAAATAAATAATGTAATCCACTCTGTGCATTTGCAAAGGATGCAAACATTACTCCCATACTAGAATAGCAGAAGAGATGTGACAGACAAAGAAGAACATGATTGGCGTGTACAATAAGAGGAAACATATGGCCTGTAGTCATGGGACATTGTAATAGCGTGACAGCTAATCTAAATGGAAGGGCTATTCCAGTAACCATGCACAGAGGACATGTAATAGCTCCACAGGTTCATAGTGGGGTACCATGCAGTCTGGCAAGTCTACGTGTAACAACAACTACAGTGTGCACACCAGTGGCACCTCTCTAGGGTAGTGTCCTGTGAACAGAAGAGCCATGTGTAACCTGCATATCTGCACAGTACAGCCACTGCAGTGATCCCTGGCGTACATGTGTCCACCATCCACCAAGTGAGGTATCACATGAACACTGCTACTGACTGTCAATGCGTGATGTACATAGGAATCTTGTCCCAAAGCATGGTGAGTGTCCGGTCTGGGAACGCAACCCCCAAGCACATCCCACACACTGTCGTGTGTGTGCACATATCCATGAGCACCATGCTCACAGTGGCTATTGTGTATGTCACGTATGCGGAGTATATCCATTAACATATTTGTAGGCATGGGCCCTGTCTTTGCAGCAGAGGTCACCCCTGAGTATGTAGTCCGCAAATGTGTACAGATGTGGTGTCTGTACTTGATGTGTATGTTGTCAATAACAGAATGGAGAATGGTGCTGTAAGGCAGTGAGAGGACAATGTAGGCTGTGTGGACCCCCGTGTCATCATCAACTACTCTGGCGAGTGTATGAAAGGTGTTCAACAGGTGTAGGAGGCATGCTGTGGCCCCACCAAGACCAACCCAGCTGGCATCAAAGGACCGGAGCATAACAAAGACTCAGCGAATGATGTCCATGATGATGTGCCCTATAGCCATGCAGAACAGTCCAGTGAGGTGTGTAGGGCAATAGTCCCAGTCATGCATTGTGGCACCACCTGTGTGGAGTGTAACTGTCACTGTGTGCCAGTCAGGGGCCGCAATGTCTGGTATATGGCTATTACTGAATATGGTGTCCCAGTGGGGAGACATGTTATTCAGAGGTCTGTGGACATCACAGCCTGGGATTTTGTAGGGTGACAAGGGGCCAGTGTCCTAGGGCATATAGAGTGCAGGTCAGTACTGTGTAGGTGTGACCGCAGGTACACCGCAATGTTCCTGCAAGGAATGTGGCCCCGTAGGGAGTGAGAGGGTGTAATGTTAGTATTGAAGCCATCAGACAGCATGTTGCCAACATCACCTGTTACTGTCATGTTCCAGATTGACAGTTGTATGTGTGAGCAGATGTGGGTATTGCATACGACTACTGACATACCACCATAATGCCTTGTGGTACATCTCGGAATGTGTCGCAGTAATGTGTACGTAGCTAGTTATGGAGTATGTGATGAGGGATCCCGTGGCCCTACCGAGGCTGACCAGTGAGTTACCCCATCCATGGGAATGTACACTACTGTGCAACAGCCACCACCTGTTGTAAAGTATGTCCATGGAACCGCACCCCCAGAGTGGTGTCTGTTATCTGGTGTGTACCATCATGACTCTGTGTGGAATAGCATGATCCATATTGTCATATACATGCTAATGAAGTGCACTGGGGTATGTCTCAGCGTTTGTATGTGCATTGTACACCTGCACGTGTGTCATGACATCAAGTACCGCTGTCATATGACATCTGTAGTAGGTGTTGTAGTACTCATCTACTGTGTTATGCCGTGAAGTGTGTGGTGCCGGTATGTGGCTAACAAGGGTGAGTAGCATATGTTCAGACTCCACCAATGAGGGGATAATCCCAGGTGTGGAACAGCAGCCACATGTTGGCAGTGTGCATGTCAAGGATACTCTTGGTCTTGGAGGTGGTGTGTATGGGTCGAACCAGCTGAGCGGAGGTTATGACTCACGGACAGCATACACCTAATGTGTCAGTACATGTGCGGCTACCACAGTTAAGTGTGGGTTACTGTCAGTCTCACATCAGTAGCAGCAGTATGAGCCCAACTATCCAGTACACCATGAAATGAGGTCTGGTAACCGTGGGATATGTTGAATCCGCAGCTGGTAATACTGTGAATAGCAGTTCCGGACACAGTTAGTTGCACGTGGAGCACCTGTGATGTATTGTGCTTAGTAACCAGCCAGGATGTGTGTACAACATAGTGGAATATGGGGACAAGTAAAAAACCAACCAAAAGACAAAATGCCACAGTCCTTTGAGCACACCGAAATCCCCAGGTATAAAATATACCACAAGGAAAAAATCTTTTACCCAAGCCTTGCAGCTTCTTGAATATCCTTAGTGGTAATACCAGGACCAAATCTTTGATGAGAAAACAGAACTTCTTTATTAATCCACAGGTACAGTGAAAAACGAGCGCTTTCGCCTGGCGTATCCCAGGCTTTTTCAAGTTAAAGATATGGGGACACCTCAGACCTGGGTGTGCCAGTCCAAGTATGTGCCTAAGAGGTATGGTCTGTCTATAACCAGTCATTGCAGATGTGCTCTGCAGAGCCAAGAGGCAGGTCCCAGTCACTGCAGAGATATTGAAGTGGTGCAGTATCAGGTGTGCCTTGCCTGCATGCATCAAAGAGGATGATGTCAAGCATTGTGTTACATGACCACATGTTTCACTAGCCAGTTCCCATTCTGGTGGTGACTGTTATTGGACACTGTGCAAGACAGGTAGTATAAAAGCAGCAAGTCCAACATGTGATCCGTACTCCCAGGGCTGACAGGTGCAGGTCAACTGTGCCACAGCATCATGTTGTTTGACCAGGTCTGCCAAAGTGGACGTATATCAGACGCCTGTGGAATGACAGCAGAAGCATGGACAACTGTTGGGAGTGGCACAGTCACTCATTGTACAGTGGTAACAGGTCTGAATGATCGCAAAATGCTCCCCAGGGCTCGGACCACACCATCAGGGCTACAACACTGGTGGGCTATTGCATGTCCCTGCACATGCGGTCTGTGCCCTGAGATACAACTTCAGTCACACAAACATGGAAAATGACAGTCACATCATACCTGCTGAGTTGTGGCATGTGTGCATAGGTTATGTTGCAGAACCAGTTACCTGACAGCAGGATGTAAGTGACTATCGCCTAGTGGAGCCTGCTGAGTGGAACAGCAGTGTGACCGCCGACAGTCACCTATGGTAGGTGTGTTGTGTATGTTATGACATCCTATTGGCTGTATGTGATGGGCACATGTGTCTGTGGGCTATAGTTTGGTGGGGTTGTGATTGGTGATGTAGGCTGCCATCGGTGCCCACACAGAGTATGGAGGGGTACTGTACAAGGTGTCTCCGTATGTTTGGCCTGTGGTGGGGATCATGTGGGGCTATGTGATGAGTGGGGTGTGTTGCGAATGTTGCACATCCCCACATGACTGTCAGGTGCAGTCAGGGTTGGTGACAGTATAACCCCCAGCAGGGCTGCATATGTGCATCCCCACAGGCTGTACTGTTGTATGTTGAGAGGTGTGCATTGACTGTGTACATGAGAATAGCTCTATTGCCACATGTACAACATAGTCATCATTGTGACAGGCAATAGCACTGGTACGTGCCAGTTGGACATGCCTGTATATAAGTGGTACGTGCCAGGTGGACACGCCGTATAAACCACCATGTCTCACGACATATGTGAGTAATGTGTGTACGACAGCTGTTGTACTGTAAGCAAGCTGGAAATGTATGGACAGACAGTGTACCTGTGAGGACTGGTGTGAAATGGGTGCTAAACTAAGCAGTAGCTCATAACGTGCCAAGAAGCTCTGAACAAGTGCCGTGCATGCCCATACAATACAGATAGGGTGTTGGATAATATCAACCCACACGTGTTGACGACAGTCATGATTGGTGGCACCGTATCAGAACACTGCCGGGTATGGTCTGCAAGTCCATGAACCATTATCAATGTAGATGTTGGCAGTACAGATGTACAAGACAGTACGGATGTTTGACTACAAATGCCTCTGTATGTCACAGGAGTGTTCTACTAGTGGCCTGTTGACAGACTCACAACTACTAAAGGTGCTACAGGGACATGTGCATATCACATGGTGTCAGCAACAATAAACCAGGGTTAATGTGTTGTACCCCACCCGCATTGTAGCCCATACCACACAGACAAATGTCAGCCATCTGTGTATGTGAGGATGTGAATGGCCATGACCTATGGGCAATAGTTGTCACAGTGTTGTGAACAACATACAGAATGGGCTGTGTGTGTGAGGTGTGTGACATATGTGCACATTCTGGTGGATGATATCAGCAATGACACCACTAGGAGAATACCCCTGTACCCATTAAGTAACACCTAGGCTGTGGTCAACATTGTGAACACTGTGTTAGGGATGGTGTTGTGCAGTACACCTCTCTGAGCTGGAGACATCTCCCTGATCCTTTAGGTAGTCATCCGAGGTACCCATGACATGACAGGGTGGTATCCATGAGCACGGAGATCATTGGACATTCATACACAGCACCCGTGTGACCAATATTGGAACACATATCACCCTCCAGGGGAAGGGCCCATGTGTGGATGGCCGATACCAGCCTCCACAATACTCACCTCCAGTATGTAGCATGCTATCCACCTTGCATACAGACATATGCCACACTATGCTGTTGGACATGCTACATGTCCATAGCCTGATCTGAAAGACATAAGTCATGGACAACCACTGTCCTACGACTAGGATGGCCACATGCTGGACAGATCCCTGTGCCATACCTGTGACATACTCCCACTATACCATGCAGCCCTGTCCACATAGCTGCACATATCATTCCTGTCATACATGGTGTGATGGCCGTATGGTAGATGTAGTATCAACTATCTGGATCAGTAATGTGCCACTGATGCCCCTCGCGGTGGCATAATGGGTGTCGGATACAGCTAGTAAACCCAGCCTGTACATGCTATAGCTGACAACCTTACCTGCGAATGACGTCTGACTAGCCATTATCCCATGTCTATCACAAGTGCAACACAGGCGATCCATGGCAGGATGTTGAACAGCTGTACAGTGCAGTGTAGATGTCTATGGCAAAGCAGATGCATGTACAGGTTTCCATGCGTACTTGGTGCATTGTCACTGCCCAAGTCCGTTAAGGCTGTGTCTGTGCTGATATGTGACATATACACAGCATCAAGGTCAACAGCATTACCGTGGATACATCCAGGCATGTGCAGATAGGTAAGAACACCAGTGCAGGCAAACAGACATGCCCACATGAAGACAGACGTCACATGCAGTAGGAACACTAATGAGGTGACACACATATATGGGGATGATATCCAATGCATAATAGGTGTTACATGTGTGTGACACATACATGCCAGTCGTGTTAGTGTCATGTTGATTTGCAAAGATAACTGTGCAGATGTACTAGAAATGTATGTGCAGCAGTATCACTGTACATGTCTGTAAATGTGATCTGTCACCTTCATCATGTCTTACAGATAATGCCTCATACATGCCTACCAGCATACAGCCGACAGGAGGATGATATCCTAACCCCGTACCTCCATGAGAACTATGAGGTGTTATTTAGCCATGTGCCACAGCACGCACAGCAGCGGGATGACCTGTGGCAGGATCTATGCAGGAGGGTCAACGGAGTGGGTGGCCACAACCACACCTACAAGCAGGTGCGGAGAAACTGCACGGACTTGATACATCATGCAAAACAGCATGCCACTGCAATCATCAGGGAACAAGGTGGAACAAGTGGTGGGCCACCAACCCAGCCTCCACTCACACACACAGAGGAGCTACTGGCCAGTCTGGGGACACCCTCGGAACAGCTCCCACAAACACTAGCTGCCATCGTGGAGGTGGGTGTCTCCCAACCAATGAGCCTGGAGTTGCCTGGTAAGTCAGTACTGAAAATATGGTCAGTATATCTCACGTACATGCATGTGTCAGTGTATATCATGTAATGTAACAACATATGCAAGGTATGTAGACACACATGCTGCATGCTACATTATGCTACCCTGTGTATGCACCATACCTCTGAACTGTACAGGTATTTGCAGGATGTTCAGATGTCTGCCTCATATTGTCTGTGTGTTCCCCTTAATATCTGTCCCTTTTTGGCAAATAGCTGAGGAATGGAGTCATTAAATGATGACATACATTTGTGTTTATGACTGCACATTCCGGGTAATAACCATGTGCATGCAAACCTATTAGTCTAGCAAATTTCTATGTTTGTAAGAGCAATATGTCACAGTTGTCCATATTTGTCCCCCATCATAGTAGGCTTTGTCCACATTTATTGTTCTAAGAGGTTGAGAGGTATGGTATGCACACATGTGCTTACTATATGCTATTGTACAGGTGAATGTGTTAACTTGCACTGTGCAACCTGTGGCTGTCATACAGTCATGGATAATGTTCATACTGCTGTGTCACCCTATACAGGTACCTCTGGCGTGCCGCACAGACGAGTCCGTTGCAGGTGAGACTGTCATAGGTATCAGGCATGTCAAAGCATAGGTCTGTTTGCCATGTGGCCAGTTAATACATGGATATACAGGTCGCATCACCCATCATCCACACAGGCCACCCATGTGCAATATATACAAATGAAATGACACACAGACATGACACCACAGTATTTGTCATTGCTACATGTGTGTCCAGCTGTGCATACAATGGTGGAGGTGTTCTACAATGGAGGCATATGTACTATACAGTGGAACAAAACATGTGGTACACAAAACAGTACCGCACAGTGAGTGGTGATATGGGCAGACCACAGGCGTCACCATTGTGTTTTATGCCCCAGCAATGGGTTCACACATTGTGATGTTCCATCCGAAATGTCTCAGACACGTAGCGTTTTGGTTGCAATATTGTCACACTTTTCCATATCCCATACCCCACATACCACACATACACGTGTTGTCTGCATAGCCCTGTGGATGGTGACATATCCAACATCTATGGGTGTGTGTCATATGGGACAACACAGACATGTGTGATAGACGGCCATCACATACATGACCAACACATGTGCACACATGGCCATGGGGGATGACCGGAGACATGTAGCCACACAGTAGATGGGATGTGGATACACCCTGTCCCACTTTGTCCACACATGGTCCAATTACAGCCGTACTAGACCGATTGTACAGGTGATGTGGTATGCTGCACATCTTAAATGCCTGTGCACAGCTAGTGGAGGTGTCAGTGACGTCTACCTCATAAGATGTGTTAAACATGACGTCTGTGTCATAGCATGACAGTAGTCACCTTTACAGATTCCACTGACAGTGACACCAGGCCACAGATACTGTACTTTTCCCTTGCTGCCGTAGGACATCTTTGTTAGCTGTGCACCTTGTGTGCATGGTACATCAATGTCATGTGTGAAATGGTGACATGACAGGTCCGCTATGTGTGGACATGGTTGCCAGGCAGCTAACACTCTGTAGTCATCATGCAGGAGTGTCATCTGTATGTCCTCCAGTGACCTGTCACATGACACAGCATGGTTTGGTGTGGTATGTATACACCTCAGCATCGTGGGTCACAATCCACAGGTATGTCATGGGTATGCATGCAGTTCTGGATATGCAATGCATACATATCATGCACTGTTTAGCAATATAGATGCCTCATGATGCCATGCAATGGCACAGTGTCTGTACTTCACACTGTACAGCAATGTAGATGGCTCACAGTCTCCTACCATGCCCATGCACATTTGCTCAACATCCATTCTATCTGTAGGGCATATGGACAACACCGCAATGTGATACCCAGTACGACACTGTACATATGTCAGGGCACCATTGTGTCAGGCATGCATGTTAATGCACACATCAGCAGATTACATGTCAGGGTCACGTCAGCGATGTGTACTGTTATCCTGTTCTGGTCCACATGGTGTATCACGGGGATGCATGCATACTACCATGATCGTGTGAATTGCATGGATAATGATATGACACCTGCCTGCTGTAGTGCACATTCCAGGGGGTATGCTTACAAACACTAGTGATGTCTGAGCTGCATGCTGTCAGCTTTATCACAAGCATGCTGCATGCCATCTGTCATATCACATGTCAGTGTGTGTGTGTGTCAATGTGTATATGTGTGTGTGTGTGTGTGTGTGTGACAGGGTGTGTGTGTGTGTGTGTGTGTGTGTGTGTGTGTGTGTGTGTGTGTGTGTGTGTGTGTGTGTGTGTGTGTGTGTGTGTGTGTGTGTGTGTGTGTGAGTGTGTGTGTGTGTGTGTCAGTGTGTGTCGGTGTGTGTGTGTGTCTGTGTGTGTTTGTGTGTCAGTGTGTGTGTCGGTGTGTCAGTGTGTGTGTGTGTCTATTGTAATTTAGAGTCTGTCTTTGCATTCACAGGTGATGTAGGTGAGTTACCCTCCTGTGGCCCATCTGATAGTGTCCTCACAGATGCTAACAGTGATGAACATATGCATGAGGTACAGGCAGAGATGTCAGGGGCTGAATCTGTGCCAACGGTTGCCATCTCAGCTATGTCCCCCTCTTCCCCGCACACAGTTCAGCTGCCAACACATACCGCATCACCAGTGGCCATAGAGGAAGGACAGTCAGCGTCTGTTAGTGTTGAACAGGAATGTGTGGTGGCTACAGAAGGTGTGTCTGCATACCATGGTGGCAGTGTACTGACTGCAGATGTTCCACACAGGCATGTGGCTGGTGCTGCTCGTAGGAGGACCTATGGCAGACATGCACCTGCAGGACATAGTGCAGCAGCTGGAATCACAAGACACATGGTCCTGACTGTAATGGTGGCACAGGCATGTGCCGAACGGCAGAACAAAGAAGGGAAGAGGCTGCAGAGGGCTGCTATCTGTACCCTAAACAACAACTTCCAGGCATTGGCAGGTGCTCAACAGCAGATTGCTGATGTTCTGGACAGGCAATTGGGTGACATGGTCAGAGTCCTTCACCGTGGCATGGCAATCCACAAGCGTGTGCTGTCTGTGCTGGAACATCTGGTAGGGGTGAGGCATAGGCCACATGGACGTAGGCCAGCTACACCACCTAGTGCAGGTCAACGTGAGCATGCCACCTCACATGGCCACTCCCATAGTGCCAGTAGCAGTAGCATTGCAGCTGGTGCTGCGCTGTCCACACCAGGACACAGCAGGCCACATGGACGTGGCCCTGGACATTCCCAGCGGGAACACGGTTCCAGTGGCCATGTGTCATTGGACAGTAGCCATTCTGTACCTCCACCTGGTAGTGCCCGTGCAAATCCTGACAGGCACAAGACACGTGACCGTGGCCGGTCACAGTGAGCTGTACAACCTGGTCTGTACAATCTGGAGCTGTCTATAACACCCTTGTGTAGGCCTCACAAATGACAGAACTGTGTGCACACATACACACACACACAAAAAAACAACTGTAGGGCTCCACAACACCCACATGCATACGGAGCAGACATGTCCAATCAAATCACCGGCCCTTACCCACACACATGATGTCATCCATTGGTGCAGCCTATGCCCCTGGCAAACAGTATCACCCTGTGCATATGATGAAGCCTGTGCTACATCCCTGTCATCCACACCATCAGTGCAGGGATATGCTCAAATGGTCTGATGCACAGGGTGAACAGAATAGTGAGAGGTGTATCTAACATTACTTGTGTATGCATAGTGAGGGATGTGTATGTTGCATTGGTTGTGTGTGAATACTGAGAGATGTGTATGTGACATTGGCTGTGTACTGTCGACATGCACCAGTCATGCCATGTAGTCCGGGTGCAGCATGCATTGTGATATGTTCACAGTATGTGTCTCGGTTACAACAGTAACAGCATGTTGATAATGATGCCCTGGTTCCCTCCTATGGTGTACTGGCATGTGTCTACAGGTAGCAGTATTTGCAGTCCCCCATGTGTAACTGTGGAGTACTCACAGGCACGTATGGCAATATCAGCATGCTAAACGTACCCTCAACCATCTAACACGACACAGATGTCCGTACATATACTGCACCTGAAGCATGTGGTCAGTTGAACAGGCTACGGCGGACAGAGATGTGACATACATACCAGGAAACATTACAGGTATGTTGACATGGTGTAGGGGTTGTACACAGTGGTCTGGCCAATGATGACGTTAGAGGCCACTTGATAGCATGAGGCCACACTGTGTAACAGTGATACCCTGTCACATTACAGGAACATGGCCACATTCACGGGGTCTACACCACTATAACGCATACCCCATAGTGTTGAGGTGTGGACCCTTGCCTATGTGGTCATCACCCTTGCATTACTTTGCTCCCACACGACGTGACTCAGAGAAGGAACATGCACAGGTAGCCAGTACGGCTGGGACCAATGGCATCAACAGGGTAGTAGACTGCATCACCATGAGGGGTTAGTCACCATGAGGGGTTAGTGATCCTGCTTTCACTGTATGGTAGCATACACCCTCACACCAAGCACCAGACAGCCATACATACATACATACACACACACACACACACACACTGTGGTGACCAGAAATGTGTATACGGATAGCTGATGTGTGTGATACACCACACCTGCCGACATCATGCTTTCCACACTGCAGTATGTACAGATCTCTACAATGGTGTACAGGGATGTGTAATAACTGGGACGTAATCCACACCATATGTGGTATATGTGGTCAAACAAGCGGACACACATGGCAGTGCTGGGAATGATACACCTGCCATATGATGAGACGTTTGATAGACATGCAGCGGTATTGTCCGCATTATGTGTACCAACGCTATGTCTGGCAATTGTGCTGCTATATGCACATGAGAGGATGTAAGTGTTACAGGTGTCATGTGACATACAGTTGCTAACACCTGACCACTGTGTATGCGTTATGTCATCACCGTCAAGTAACAGTGACATAGCATGCTGTTTGCACATGGCATGGTAGGATGGCGTGTGACACATCTATGAGCCATCCCCAACACACATACATCCCTCCATACATGATGTACAACCAACCGTACTGTCTGTATGTCACCATATTACAGGTGTCAATGATGAGGCTGCATTGTGACTACATGTTGTAGTTAGGCACAGCTGTGTTACAGACATCAGTCACTGCAAATGCATGGTTGCTGCATGCACAGTACAGATTGTACATGTTTGCTGGTCCTACATGTGTCTCCTGTAGCCATGTTTGTATGCATTGCTATTGGTGGACATGTGTATTGACATACATAACACATGGACTGTGGTATGATATCATGGGTGTCATGGGCGACTAGTACAGGGGAATGTGTCATCGGTCAACATTGCTACCTCCTGTACTGTGAGCATTCAACAGACATGGACCCACCTTCCATTTGCATGTGTATGATTGCTTAGGCCACTGTTCTGCATGGGGGGCAGCAAAGGCTATGCTATGTACATATGTGTTGTGTGTGTGGTCCATGCACACATCCACTGCAATCACATGTATGACATATCCAAACATGTGTGTTTGTTGGTGTACAGCAACACTCATCTGTCACAGCTGTGTAAGACCTGGGGTCCATGGTATGTCTTGAGCAGACCTGGTCATGTATAGTGGTATCATTGCAATGCATAACACCTGTTGGAACCCTGTCAGTACATGTGTACTCTGCACAGTTGCTGTAGACCTCTGTACAGTCCACTGGTCATGTGTCACATGGTGTTGTGGTAATGTATGGCTGTGTATTGCTGCACCAATGACATGGTGATGTCTGGAGGGCTACAGTGTGGACTGTGGTGTGTACGTCTGTGATCTGCACCTGTGACAGCTGTGATGGCAGCTGCATGTGTGTGACCACCCTGTGCGTGGGGACAGTTATACCTTACTGAGCCCTTCCATGTTTAGACTCCATCTGCATGCAAGACGGCCCGCCCTGTGCGTGGGGGCAGTTATACCTTACTGTGTCCTTCTGTGTTTAGACTCCATCTGCATGCAAGACAGCCCTTTGCAACTGTTAAGTGTGTGAGCATGCCCAGTACGCTGTTGTGTAGATAGACACACAGGACAGTCCAAACTGAGCCCTTGCATGTTGAGACTCCGTCTGCATGCAAGACGGCCCTTTGCAACTGCTAAGTGTGTGAGCATGCCCAGTATGCCGTTGTGTAGATCGACACACAGTACAGTCCGAACAGACGTGTATTACTAAGAGTGTGGCCATGGCCAGTGACACCTTGTGTCGGTGATGTCCCTCTGTGCATGGGCATGGCCGTTGACATCCTGTATAGCCATGGTGGTCATCCAGGCAACAGATGTCCATTTTCAATGGCACGATGGATGCCTACCGAGTGCACACTGGTCGACTGTCTTGACGGGTGTACTGTCTGTGGTACGTCCCGTGTCTATGTATTGCTGTTGTAGTGCTCTGTAAATCTTTAGTTGCTCCGATCACACCACTGCCGTGTGTTTGTCTACGTCTACCGTGGGACAGTAATATGTCTGTATGCTTTCAGACTGATCACTCTCTATACAATCCCTGTCGACGTCCTTGTCTTTGAGGATGATGACACACGCCTAGAAGTATGCCTCTGGGACTGCTGTGTTCAGTAATCTCGGTAGCATGTTCTGTAAATGCGTCATGCTGTAGTGTGATAGGGTAGTTAGGTGTATGTTCGACTCCCAGCCCTGCCAAGTGTGTGTGTGTGTGTGTGTGTGTGTGTGTGTGTGTGTGTGTGTGTATGTGTGTTTGTGTGCTTGTGCGCGCATGCTCCCTTCCACCTGGGGACTCAGTCAAGCTTTTAGACACCTCACACCACAGATATTACCTACCAGCGTCTTTGCCTTTGCGGATGATGACACGCACCTAGAAGTATGCCTCTGGGACTGCTGTGTTTAATAATCTCGGTAGCGCATTCTGTAAATGCGTCATGCTGTAGTGTAATAGGGTAGTTAGGTGTATGTTTAACTCCCAACCCTGCCAAGTTTGTGTGTGTGTGTGTGTGTGTGTGTGTGTGTGTGTGTGTGTGTGTGTGTGTGTGTGTGTGTGCGCACATTCTCCCTTCCGCCTGTGGACTCAGTCATGCTTTTAGACACCTCACACCACAGATATTACCTACCAGCGTCTTTGCCTTTGCGGATGATGACACGCACCTAGAAGTATGCCTCTGGGACTGCTGTGTTTAGTAATCTTGGTAGCGCATTCTGTAAATGCGTCATGCTGTAGTGTGATAGGGTAGTTAGGTGTATGTTTGACTCCCAACCCTGCCAAATGTGTGTGTGTGTGTGTGTGTGTGTGTGTGTGTGTGTGTGTGTGTGTGTGTGTGTGTGTGTGCGCACATGCTCCCGGCCGCCTGGGGACTCAGTCATGCTTTTAGATGCCTCACACCACAGATATTTCCTACCGGCGTCTTTGCCTTTGCGGATGATGACACACGCCTAGAGGTATGCCTCTGGGACCGCTGTGTTCAGTAGTCTCGGTAGCGCATTCTGTTAATGCGTTATGCTGTAGTGTGATAGGGTAGTTAGGTGTATGTTCAACTCCCAGCCCTGCCAAGTGTGTGCGTGTGTGTTTCCAGCTGCATGACCACAGTACATTGCTTTTACAGTATTCACTCTCCATAACATCCGTGCGGCATCTTTGCCTTTGATGCTGCTGTCTGCAGGCTAGATGTATGCCTGTGTGAATGCTGTGATCTACTAATCATGGTAGCGCATTCTGTAACTACGTAATGCTGTTGTGTGGTACAGTGGTTACGTTTGTGTTCTGCTCCCAACCCTGCCATGTGTGTTGTGTGTGTGTGTGTGTGTGTGTGTGTGTGTGTGTGTGTGTGTGTGTGTGTGTGTGTGTGTGTGTGTGTGTGTATCTATCTACATATATATATATATATATATATATATATATATATATATATATATATTGTATATAGATATGTATGTTGAGATTTTTACTCTTAAATGTGCTGCATTATCTGTACGTGATCACCTTGGATGTATGTACATCTGCTATGGCTCTGTGATAGTGAACATACTGTGTGCTGTATTGATCGTGGGTTATACTTGTGTATTGACTGGTTATTGTGTTGCTGGGTATTACAAGGGGCATTGGAAACAATGTTAGTACAGCACATTTGAATGTTCATATGCACATCTTGGCAACAGTCAGCAGTGGTTATTACTTTGGAGGGTGAGTATGGCTCATATCCGTATGTAGTAACTGACAATTCTATGCAACTCAGGTTAACATTACTGACTCACGTTTATCCACAGGTTGTGGTACAGATCCCAGGACTGTATGTGTATACATTGACAGGTGCAGGACTGGGTTAGTGTTGGATGCATGGAAGGGTGTCCATGGCCAGTAATGGCAATCTCTACAGCCTGGCAGGTACGGTCTGTGACTGTCCCATAACCTCCTGTATATGGCTGACACATGCTGTACCTGTGTATATGCAGACACACACACTTACCACAAACAGCTAGGGCTATCAGATACACAAACCCATTGCATCACCATTGGGCCATGCAGTAACCATTGTCCCTCACACACACACACCTACGTGTAAATTGGATGGCTCAATGACAGCTCTGGAAATGTAACACCACACCCTGTGCATATGATGTCACCTGTGCCACCACCTGTGATGTGTAACATTGATGCAGGATCAGACTAACCTGGTGCTGATGCACACAGTGGCTTTATTCCACTGTATTGATGTTAGAATGCTGTTAACACAAAGTGTGATACTTCCATGTGTATATCAGCAGGCATGATGCATTGCAGCTATGACCATCACTGTAGCATAGTTTACAGCACTGTTAATTCTGATTATGTATTCTCCATCCATGTGCCATTTCACTGATGTGTGTAGTATTGGCAGCATGTGTGAATGAGTGTGCAGTACGTGTGTGATGTGTGTAGTACACATGTATACATGCTTACAAACGCATACACTGGCATACATGACATTACACGGGCTTCACCATTCGTACACTAGCTTACTCGTTCTTCAACATGCGCACACGGGCTGACATGCATGCACACATGCTTACTCGGGCTTACTGGCGCGCACGGGCACGGACACACTGTGGGCAGGTTTGCAGGTAACATCAGTGGTATCCATGGCGTATACCATCAGTCTCCTGACCTTCCCTAGGATAGCTCATAACATGCCTCTTCCACTGAGTACTGACAGCAAACATGTGACACTGCTCCGGTAAGATTACAGTGTTTTATGCATACTCACTCATGTTGTCACCTATCTTCTACTCTAATAGTCCCCTTATCCTACACTACACTGTAAAGGCTTGGCCCATATGGCATGACATGTTGTGATTCACTATCCTCAGCCTCACTTACATCAGATTGCCTATAAATGCTTCGTTACATCCCTGATAGAGTGCTTTCACACATAACAACCAGTACGCAGTAGTCATGTTGTCTCCAGCTTGCCATTCATCTGCATCAAGGATATCAAGTTTCTTACACCAATACACACAATATTTGGCGGCATCACAGGCCAGATGCCATTACATTCCTGTTGCAGGACACACCCACCCAGAGGGTTGTATTCCTCACAAAGGCCAACAGGTGCTTATCCACACTACTTATTCTATCATGCACCTAATGTGTACGCCGATATTTGCGCTTTCCATCAGTGGCAGAGCTCACGTACGAGTATGGAGGACTGGACACTGTATCGCTGACACTGCATGACACCCTGAGGGACACATTTCTTTTGGGTCTATTAACCTTCCACATTGACTTTCATAGGGCATACGTTGTCATTCACATTTGTCGAAGTACATGCTTATGACCTGTACATGTTTTGTCATTTGTCCTGACGTCTTTCTTCTCACCTGTCCAGCTAGTATCACTAGTTCTGTACATTTATTTAGGACGGGTTACCTTCATACCTCTCACCTGTACACATTATGGGTAAACGCCCCAAGGTTTGACCTATGACTTTGTTACATTTGTCATAATAATGTGCCTTTCTGGTAAATTACTGGCAAGGCATGACGGACTGTGAGGTTATATAATATTGTCTGACATTTCTATTTCATGATTACTAACCCTCATAACATTCATACTCCTGACTACACCATTATTCTATCAACGTTCTGACTTTGTCAGGGGTATATTTAATATAGTCCCTATTTGTATTTCATGTACTATGCCTTAGTCCAGCTATCTTATTCAGAAAGTTTGGAAGGTATGGTTACCATCTTCATCGTACGCATGTCCATCCATGATAATCGCCTACATGACACTGATATAGGTCCCTACGTCTTCCCCCAATGGTTTACAGAATATCCAGTAGATGGGTTGAACCTTTTTGGAGAATGTAGGCGTGTGCTATACCCACATAGGTATATTGATCACTCCCATGGGGCGGACCTAATAAATCTGTGCCAAATAACACCTTGGCCCATTTCTGCATACCCATGATTCCCATACCTGACACCCTTCCACAGTACCCATTAGACATGTTTAATGTGAGTGATAATAAAGTGTGAAGACACTTCTAAGCACTCCCCACTCTCAGGCTCAGGATATCAGGTCGTACGTCATACATTCTATCGACCCATGTGTTATTACCCTTGCACCTGCTGCTGTTGCATGTACAGCTATATCGTTGTTGCAGCTGTGACCTCCTTTGCATCGATGATGGTTCGCACTTCGTATGGGATCAATTTTTGGGGTCCTGCAAAGGACACCTATATTCATGTTTAAAGTGTAGAACTTGCAGGCCTGTCACACTGGTACTTTCCGGGCAATGGTTTGGAAACCATTGGTGTATTCACCTTTCATGCATGTCTGTCTTTCTATCCATAATAGCTATACCATGACCTATTTATGTACATGTGTTATATCTACAGGGACATATGTTTGTTGTGTATATATCTATTAATGTATCGTGTGTGTATAGATATATATATATATATGTACATATATATATATATATATGTCCATATATGTCTGTACATTCCTCATTTCATAATTAGCTTTGGTTTAAGTCTGTGGATATATGTGTATACACAGATATATATATATATATATATATATATATATATATATATATATATATATATCCATATCATACCTTTCAACTGTACAGATTTACACTGACTGTACAGCTGTTTGCCTTTTATCTTTGGTCCATTTTTCATAACCTTGTGTCTATCTGGCAATTTAGTGGCATATCATTAAAGACTGACGTTGGACAATAATGACAAGCATTTCAGGTTACGACTTCATACCCTTCAGAGAATCCATGCTAGTGACACACCTGTTATTCTATCCACTTTCTATGTTTGTTAGAGCAATATCTGGGGATTGTCCCTATTTGTACCAGTTGTTTTCATGGCTTTGTCTGGTTTCGTACTTCACGGGGTTAACAGGTATGAGCCATGTATATATAATGTGGGGAAAACAGCATTCATTTGCTATGCTGTGAGCGGATTACACACGCGCAGGTGCACTTGCATATCCTTATTGTGGGTTACGTATGTTTAATAGATATTTGTGCTTACGTGGCCTTTCATAATTCTGACCGTAGCAGTTACATATCTGTATTCCGGTTTATGGACTGATGCGAAACACACATTCACCTTTACATATTTAAATGTGTGTACAGCATGAACGCATTCATTACAATTTAAAGTTATATGTGCAGTGGTCATAGGTCAACCGGGACTGCATTCAAGTTGGCTGGATGCCTCATTGATATGCATACCCATAGTACTTAGCTACATCAACATATGCCTCACCGCTTCACTTACAACACAGGCATCCATTCTCCTGCTGGGAAAAACGTGGTACTACATATTACACATTCCCTATTGCCTACTGCTGTGGACTCCAGCTGCATTGTTAATCACTCCAAGGATATGCAGAACACCAAGGCATATAGTCCTGGCACATACAGGTCTTTGATTGTCAGGGCGTTCATGTAGTGATCTGGATTTAGGCTTGTCCGCCTGGTGAATGGAACTTCCCTGGCCGAGTTCAAATGTCAAACGAAGCATATGGATGGGGAGTTTCTCCCTATTATGAATTTTTACCTGTGTTTATAGACACAGGTGTTTGGGCACCTGTCAGCAGCTTATTCTGTTGGCAATACATATTATGGGTGGGGTTGTTACAGTCCATACTCCACGGTGAGGGGTGTTCCCGTTCACATTTGACTATTACCTGTATTCAGTCATACAGGGATTATTGGTTTGGACATGAAGTGACTACAGGTATGCAGTTGTACATTACACAAATGTGAAGGATTGTTACTGTAAATATGTGGGTCTACTACTAATTACCGACACGACGATTCCCCGACGGAAAACTCCCCGACGCCAGATGACCGACATCACACAAACCCGACAACGCAAAACACCGAACACCATTACACCGAACACCATTACACCGACACACGGAACGTAAACAACACACTACATAGCATACACACTAGCCTGACCCAAACCCTAACCCTAAGGTCCGACACTATCGCACACTTCACCTACCTGCACCCTAACCCTAACTCACTTAACCCACCCCTAGCCCAAGCTCCGACACTAATGCACACATCACCTGCACCTAACCCTAACTCACTTAACCCACCCCTAGCCCAAGCTCTAACGACACTTCACCTACCTGCACCCTAACCCTAACTCACTTAACCCACCCCTAGCCCAAGCTCCGACACTAACGCACACATCACCTACCTGCACCCTAACCCTAACTCACTTAACCCGTCCCTAAACTACAGTCCCTCACTAGCACACACTTACCTTACCCGAACCATACCTCCGACATGAACACACACTCACCTTTCCCACAGCCTAACCCGACATCCCACAATCTCGAGCACTTACCTGACCGCTCCTAACTCCGTCACCATCGCACACTTCCCTTGGTCTTTCCGCTGTCGGCAAATCACCCTGTCGGTACACTTACCTGTCGGTCATCTGGCGTCGGTGAGTTTTCCGTCGGGGAATCGTCATTTCGGGCATTAGTAGTAGACCCAAATATGTACGGATTATACCTCTCAACATCTTAGAGTAACAAATCTGTGCAAAGCCTACCTGATGGGGGGACAAATAGGGACACATTTTAACTATTGCTCTTACAAGCTTAGAACGTTGTTAGAATACTAGGTTTTGCATTAGAATGACTTTTCTGAAGGATGTGTAGTCTTAAACTCAAAATATTTCTCATTATTTAGTGACATCAATCCTCAGCTATTTACCAGACAGGTGCAGATTGTCGGAGGCACACAACAACAATATGAGGCAAAACTCTGGTCATTCTGTGAATATCTGGACAGTTGAGTGGTATGGTACGGACCTCTGTAATATGCTGTTGTGTTCTGGCACAGCAGTAGCTCATCATTAAAGACTGAAGTCGGAACGTGCTGACAGACAGTTGGGTTTCAGACTTCATACTCCGGACATTAATGCCAATGTGCAAACTGTTATTCTATCATATGTCTATGTTTCTAAGAGCTATCTTTACAAATTGTCCCTGCTTTTGGACATTTGTCTCACTTGCATTCATGGCTCTGTCCAGATATCTTGCTCACACAGGTTGACAGGTATGGTCGGTCACACCTGCACAAAGTAAGTGTCCCTCACACTTGATCAGGGTTATCCTGTTTACGTCAGTGTCTTCCTCACCCTTATGCCATTTGCCACTATGTGAATGTGTGCAATATATTCTCCCACCTATTCGTGTCAGGACACGTGCATCACAGGAAGGTGTTTTATCCTGGGTAGTAGGTTATGCATGACCACTTAGGGCTGGACAGTGTCATGGACCTCTACTGCAAGTTCTGACTTGTGTCCAGATATCTACAGGATTGGTCATCATGTCATCATACCCATTCTACTATTTACACAGGTTAGTTATCCCATGAGGGATATCCCAAAAATCGGTCATGACCAAAACAAGGCAGATACCGAAGATTTTTGTGGCTTTACAAAAATGTGCAGGGGGTTTTACATGCAGGGGATATATGGTTTGCAATCCTGGCAATATCTACTACATATGCGTAGGGGTCACTATGTGTAGCTGTGTCTGTAATGAACCAGTACACCAAGTACGGCTGGATTTGGTGGATGTTCTGGTACAGGGGCAGGTTGTGTGATGTGGAGGGTATGCTGGGTAGGCCATTATGCATCCAGGTGTGTTGCATTTGTTTTGGCCAGTTCCATCAGGACCAATCTGTGGGTATGTGACAGTGACATATCTATACATTTGTATCGCACATTTCCATATTCATATGTTTGTGGGATTGTGTTCTACACTATGGCCTGTCTGCTTGTCTTGCAGCTGTTTCTACATGTGTTTGTGTTTCTTTCCACTTCACCCGCTGCCCCCTCGTACACCTCCAGTTCACCTTTTCTACATACGACACAGTATCGCCTTTGAGGATTTTACCATTACCCATCCACCCCTCGCACACGAATTCCTCACACCCCATAGATCACTACTTTGGTTGTTGGCCCATGACACAGCCAGAGTAACACATTGACTACCCTACATGTGTCAGGTACCTTTATGGTTGTGTGGACTACCCTGCCATGTTTGCTTTCCACATGCTATACCTCACGCACATAGGTACACGCCCATACTTCACTTTCATTACTTGGTTGGTATACCCGGGTACTACCCTTTCGACTGTGTCACATACAAGTTCGGCTTATACCATTGACTTCAGGATTTTGCCAGCCTGTTGTACTCGTTGGTAGGATGGCACCTTTTCCTATGTTCAAGCCATTCCTTACACATATCCGACTGTTGTGGACAATGCCTCCCCACAGTCAACGGTAGTGTTTCCACCTTTTCAATTGGCCACAGTGTGACATTTGTGGTGAACACAGCACATTTTACAGGCCGACACATACTCACGGTGAGTTAGGCAGATAGAACGTAAAACTCTTGCCTATATCTAAGCTTATTCTTGTAGCATTTCGGTGGCTTATTCTGTTTCTTATGACATTTATGTAATATATGTACAGAGAAAAACTATTTAATGCAACTATTACATGACATCTAAGGTATAATTATGTCTTATAATCTCTGGACATTTGCCATTTTTACAAGTTTGTGTCAGGACACATCTGCCCACAGAGGGACTGTCGCTCGCAAAATGGGACAGGTGGTAATCTTAGTCAACTGTACGTATCATACTGTTCCTTTTGGCCTACATGTGTCCTTATAGTTGTAGCTGTTTATATGCTCCTTCTGTTTCATTTACATGCATATTCTATTTCCTATCACATTTGGTATGTGAAATACGGACATACCTTTTGTATGTGACTATTACATGCCTTGTGGGCTATGATTCGGACATACGGTCGCTACATATATCTACATTTCTCCTCGTGTATTTTGTTATGGACACATCTGCCCAGCTATGTACCCTCCCTCACATTATGGTTAGCTGGTGACCCTCTCCATTGGGCTGGATGTACCTACTGGCAGTGCGCTAACATATGATACGTTTCACTTCCACATGGTATAGCTATCAACACTACGTTGGACTGTGGGCACACGGTTTTCATGTCATTTGTTCAAGGGTAGGGACCCGTTATTCCCTACCGTGCATTTCTGTTTGCTTCTTCATTTTCTGTTCGCAGGGACTATCTTGCATGCTTTGCATACGTTTCAGTATCCACGGACACTGATAGGTGCGATTACTATTGCAGGCGGAATATAATATTCAGCAGTTTAGGTTGCTCATCGACAGCCGAAATTGACACGCCTCGGTGCACAACTTCGATATGCCCCATGTAGTCGCACACGTTTCCTATGCACGTGGCTGTGGTGGCTGCACGCCTTCATTAATATGCATATGGTGCGACTACTCCATATATACACCGCACGGCCGGTGCAAGCCTTACGCCGGCCTTGCGCTGAGCTTCATGAATCCCGGGGAAAATTAGGTTGTTCACCCACAATCTTTCTAAGATCATTATCTGTTGTTATAATGGGCAAATGTTTCCTTATAATATCCAAGACATACCCTGTGGTATAAGAATAAGTCACCGGTACCCTGGATTTGCCATCACTCAGTATCTTAGGGTGAATTGAAGGTGGATTTGAAGAAAAGAAGGACCTCCATCTATCCTCTCTAACATCAGATTGTTATTCAATACTTGTTGTACATTACACCTCTTGTAGCTCCTATCCACAAACTTGCTCCCACTACTATTGGAATTGTATGGGTATTTTTCTTCCCCATTGCTCTAATTTCTGCCTGCAAATCCTGATATTTTATGACTTTGTGTCTCTCTGTAGGCAAGATGCTGTAGTCACTGGGTGTGATGATTTCAATGATCAAAGCTACTTTTGTCTTTTTTTCATGGACCACTATATCCAGTTTTTTAGCATCTATTTTTGAACTGTTGGTAATGGATGATCACATGTGATGTAGACTTCATCATTTTCTATGATGCTCTGTGGGTCATGTTTCCAGTGTTTTTCAGCCACTTCAATACCATAATGTTTGCACAATCCCTAGTGCAACAGACTTGCTACATTATTATGCCTTTTAGTAGTCCTTCTGCCATTAGTATGTCACAACCAGCAATAATGTGGTTTCCAATTTTGTTTAACAAAACCTACATTTACCTGTTTCTCCCACATGTTCAATGGACTTTGTGAACCAACGTTTACGTAGCCCATTATCTTGGGCCACCAATATTAACCTTTCACCTCTTGGTTTGAATTTGCCTCTTTTTAACCATTCCTGTGTTTGATCCTGATTAACATGAGGTTCTTAGGTTCATAGGTAGGTACTAGGCTATCGGCCCAAGGGCATATGTAAACCTAGCCAACAAGGTTTCCTGGCTTAGGTCAACCAAGAAAGTTATTTCCTGCGCACTCTCGAGCAGAGACACAAAAGTGATCCCTGGGGTGTATTTCGTATTTCCCATCCACTCATCAAGATTTTTCTTGAATAGTGCTAATGAAGAACTTTGCTTGACATAGATGGGTAGCCTGTTCCAGAGTGTGGGAAGTATCTGGGACAGGAATCTTCCAGAAATTTTCTATACTTGAAACTATATTTATGAATTTTCCACATTTATTTCCTTTTCATCTTGTCCTTCACCTTATATTCGTTCTTTTGTTTTTTGAAGCATTCAGTTGCTGCCTGATTTTTATGTACTTCTGGTTTGATTTCCATTTCTGCTTGATGCTGATATGCTTCTGCTAGATTAAGCAGAGAAGTCATCTTAGATTTATTCTCCTCATGTTTCAAAACTTTCACTATGTTTGGGTCTTGTGAGGTCAGCATATATGTGTGCAGTCCTGCGAGTGCAAATCTGTACATGTAATCTGTTTCAAGAAGGCCTATACCTTCTTCGGAATGGGGAATATATAATCTTGGTATGCACTGACTTTTACAAATAATTTGGTGAGCGTGAAGCATCCTTCTTGTTTTCCTGATATCTATCCAACATGTTTTGGCACCAGTCAATCACTCCAAAACTGTAAGTTAGGCTAGGAAGACCAAATTGGTTTATAGCTTGAATTTTGTTCCTAGATATCAAGTTAAGTCTTCTAAAGTATTCCTTACTAATTGTTATTCACATTTGTTCATGTTTTATTGTTGATCCTTCACCAATTCCCAAATATGTATACAGTCACTCTTGCTCAACTTCTTTATATCACATTCTTGTCCCAAACTGATGTTTTCTTGGTGCTGCAGTTTTCTTGCTTTTGCACATTTATGAAGACCAAATGACATTCTTATATCATCTGAAAAAGTTTCATAGTTGTGCTTTCAGTTCCTCATCTTATGAGCTATACAGTTTTAAATCATCAACAAATAGAAGATGAGAAGTCTTTACACTTTGTAGTTTTCTAGGAGCCAAATTATAGCTATGACCTAAGCTGTTAAGTAGATAGCTTAATAGATTAAAGGCAAAACAGAATAGCAGTGGTGACAGAGTCACCCTGGAATATCCCCCTTTGAATTTTTATTCTTGAATTAATAATTTATTCTTTATCATGGCTTAATTGCAAAGTGGTATGCCACTGTTTCATGGTCACTGTACTGTAGTTGATCAGTGTAGGGTGTATCTTCTACATTTTTTACCACTCTTTTATCCACAAATGTGGGATACTATCAATGCTTTTTTTTTATTCAATCCATACCAGACTTTGATTCTTCCCCTTTTTACAGTTCTCCACTATGACTTTATTTAACAACAAATGATCCTTTGTTCCCTATAACTTTCTTTGATTCCCCTTTTCTTCTAGTGCCATAATTGAGTTTTATTCTAAATGAATATAAACTCTGTTGGCATCAATTCCAGTGTATAGTTTATATGTTGTTGGAAGGCAAACTATTGGTCTATAATTTTTAGGGTAGCTTGCAGATTCACTGAAGTAGGAGCATTATTTTTCCTGTTAACCAGGTTGGTGTTTGTTCAGGGTGCACATATAATAGTTCTTATTCATGGCTAAATCTTCATGCAAAGATGTTAATACTTTTAACCAGAAGTTAGGTACTGCATCTGGGCCTATGGTTTTCCAATTAGAGTATTTCTTAACTTTGTTTTAATCTCTCTGGCTGTTACTTGATCCTGTTTCATATCCTGTATCTTTAAACTTCTTATTCTTTATTTTACTTCTTCTATCCATTTAGCATCTTTGTTATGTTCCACAGGATCTTCATAAATACTACTCCAAAAAATATACATTTCTTCTTTTTTGGTGGTCTTTCAATTCCTTTTACCTTGTTTCCCATTTCTATAAAACTTTTTTGGGTCATCAATAAATTACATATTTTGTACTTTTCCTTTATATTTATCTGCATATCTTCTAAGTTTTTCCACCTGTGCTGAGACTTTTAGTTTATTTGCAATAGTGCATGATAGATCCTGATCTGTTCTAATACTGCCCATTGCTTTTATCACATCTATCTTTCTTAGTATTTTTGTTGAAATGTTCCCTCTTCTATATTCTTCTAACAGTGACACTTCTTGTCTTAATTGCTTTATAGTTTTCTCTATTCTGTACTTCCATGATGGTATTTGATTTCTCCCCTTCCTTTCCCTCACTACCCTGTGTTCTTGTGGTAGCACTTTATCAGTTATTAATTTAGCTGCATAGTAATATATCCTGTTTACTTCTGCTATATTGCCTGGATATCTATAGACAGTTCTTTCATTTGTTTTATCAAACTTTGAACTTTTGGGTTTTTTTTTACCTTTTGCAGTCTATTTCCTTCATTAATCTTAATATGTCCATCTATCTCTATTAAATCAAGCAACTCTTCTAAGTTCTATAATATCTTCTGTGGCACATTCTCTTCATTTTCATTCTGTGCCATCCATTGCTCTCTCATATGGAAACTCACTGGCCTATCATTACTCAACATTGATTGCATTAGAATTTCCACAGTTTCCTGTTCCTTCCCTTGCTGTCCAGCTTCAAGTGATCATTTATACTGGTTTCCTGTGGAAGGCTTCAAAATATCTTCATATGGCACCTGACAAATTACTTTCCATTCCACTGGTTTCCCCTTAATTTTGATGTGGTGCTTTCTGAATTAGATTTTCTACACCAAATCATTTTGAAGGTACTCAATAACCTCAGTTTCTATTTCTTTAACTTCTCCATTACTAATCTTTTTTTCTACTTTTGCTCTTTGTCTTCTTATTTTTTTGTATTGTAAAGTTTTCCATGTCTGGATTCCTTTGTCTGCATTTCTCTTCAAATATCTTTGGTACTGCTTTGTGTATTGATTAGTTTTGTTTTCTCCTTGTATAGATATTACACCATATTAAAATCTCTTTCTCTTTCCATTGTCCACATTTCTTCAGATATCTCCTGATCTTCCTGTTTCCCCTTATTTTGGGTACTCATTCCATCATGCTGTGATGTAACCTGTGTTAGACCTTCTATACCTAATTCTTCACTTCACAGACACTCCATAACTTCAACTTCTATTTTTTTTAATTTCCATGTTAGGAGAGTTTCTCAGTGATAACTGAGTGGCATGCATTATGACACAATCATCTTGTGGAACTTGACCTGGTCAGGGCATTTGACAGAAATCCACAGTGAGGTATTCACTCATCACTGTCAGATATGGCCATAAACACCTATATCACCAAGTGGGTAGACCACTGGCTCACATATGTGGCATCTAAATATGTTGAAATGTGTGAAGTGATCTATATTGCGTATCCAGTTATCAGGTCCATACATCAGGGTTGTCAACTAGGCCATTTCCTGTCCATTATTTAAGTCACAGATAACAAGAATGACATACACATCCTGTGTCCAAACAGCTGTCTGGTGGACTACGGATTGTGGGCAATTATTGACTCCAGCTGTGATACTAGCATAATACAGACAATATCAACACACACATCAAAGATTGCTGCCACAGCCATGACAACACATGAGATGAAACAAAAACATGGGGGATTTGTTAAGTTATGAAAACAAACACATAACCCAAGGATAATGCAGACATTACACCCTATAAGGAGACCAAATGGTATGTCACCTGTGTCCTGGAGTAGATGGTATGTAAAAGGTCCACCAACATGTGGCCACAATGGTGACTACACCCCTTGTATGTAACACAACTACTGAGTAATTGCAGGACATCCTCATCAAAGTCATGATACCTCTATAGGTCACAGCCTTCATCACATCAATAACTGACTACAATGTATCCTTCTTTGTGTACCTGCCTACACATCTTCCAGTGATGTGTAACTGAAGTGTACTGCCATTGTCACAGTGAGCTCTCACACATATTAATGTCCTTACCTAAGTATTATTTTTGTTGCATAAATATTACTGTCTGATGGTGCTGAACCCCCATCAAGGTGTTATACCAGATGCATGTGTGATACCTGTTCTGGTGATGCACACAGTACATACATAGTCGTTTGAAAACATTGATGGTATAGGTTACATTCACGACAGTGTGGATTGTGGCATATATATGTATGAAATGCACCCTAGTCAACTAGGCTGTATTGATCATGATGACAAATACAGGTAGAATAGTGTCCTTCTTAACACCTCCAGCAGATGTTATAATGTCAGGATGGTGTCCTTGATTACCCTCCTAGATTGCTGACATGTCATAATAGTTGTACAAGTGTATTCATGTAGAACCATCAATGATCATTCAGAATCACATATGTTATGTCAGAGACATGTGGTTACTACTGGTATTATTCTGATATTGTCCATTATTGTGAGTGCTTCTCTTACTGTTGTCCATGAGCCTGTATCTGTGTCCCACTTGTTGGAGAGCTCTGCTGACATTGCAGTCATATTCAGGCAAACCAGTTTGAACAGCTTCTCAATATGCACCCAACCCCAATTGTATATAATATCCCTGATAGATGTCCTTTCCATTGTTCATGTCATGATGTTTATATCAGAAAGACATCTTCACCATTATTATGTCACCTTATCTGACAGTCACGTAATATACATTTTCATTGTGCAGTCCTTACTGTACCATGTCAATATGTGATTAGTGTTCCTACTACAACTGCCTTCCATTTACATTCCCTCATCTGCTGTACATTATAATGTTTCACCTGCCCTCTTTTCCTTTGTTCATTCCTGCAATTTATCTCTGTGTCCCTATTCAGTGCTCACACTTCTCCTGACTGTTTATTTTAAATGGCAGTCCATGTACCCTTTACAGATCATTTACACAACTTTTGTATAGAATGCCTGGAATGGGATTCCTCAATACTCTGCACTGCAATCACTGTCCTGTAATGTATTTGAACTTTATACATTGCTATATGATCAATCCTGGTAATCACTGTGGCATTCCTTGCAATGCCTCTAACCTACTTTGGTCTAACATAAACAGGTTTGCTATCTGTGTTGCTTTACATGGTTTCCTGGTCAGCAGCACTGTTACCAGCCATGAAACTGTGCTCGTTTATGTTTAAATGCTATGCCTGACATGAATATTTAATTGCTGCTGCTGCTGCTCACTGCACAAACATGTAAACTACTTTTAGGCTTCACGTGAAGCCTACACAGAGTTTATTGAATCATTTTATATGTGTATAGTTTATGTATACTTTCTGAATTCAAGCACAGCCTTACCACAATGCTTGTACTGTCTATTGACTCAGAAAGGTTCCACTAGGTGTATGCATAATGGTAAGTGGTAATCTTTATGAATCTGGCTTACCATATGCAGTACTCGGGTCTTTGCATTCTATATACAGGCCAACCAAGGGACAGCAGATGATGATGAGGTTATGGGACCAAAAAAAGAAATAATAATAATAATAATAATAATTCAGTTGTAATGTGAAGACATTATTTTAACTATTTTTCTTGCACATTCTTGCCTAGGAGTGAGACTGTACATTCCAGCAGGAAGTGTCACTAGATACAAAATGAGGAACCATTATGAGTTTTTTTCCAACATTGAAATTTCAGCTCTTTGTAAATAAAATGGATATGGATATATGTAAGAATTTCAGTGCCACCTGCATGTGCTGCTGCAGCTAAATTATTTTTGGGTATTAATAGCATATCATCTTTGGACATTTTACATACATACTCAAACTTTTATTTACTTGGATTCGTTTTGGGTAATGAGTACTGCAATGAATATAAGGCATTGATTATCTTCAATTCTTCAAGTCATTTCTGGCCATTAGGAAAGTACCACATTACCAGGAAACAGCTTAATTTGATCCTCCTCCAAAGAAGGGAAGAGACCACTCAGGAGGAATACAGGACAATTATGTTAATGGCATTGGTAGGCAAGATAATGGCTTTGCTGTTGTAAAGAATGTTCAATGCCTTCATAAAGGACAAGTGGCTGTACAACCCATGGTCATACAGAGCTGGATTCATAGAAGTGTCATTAAACTAGCTACGATCAAACTGAGAAATATCACAAAAAAGTTGATAATGACTAATTTCCTGCAAAGACAAGCAATTATATGTTGGGATAAGGCAAGGGCATTACTCCTTAAGTTCCATGATCTAATATCATCGGTGAAGATACCTACCTCTAAAATGGGTTGGACTATTTACAGCTGACTATTTATCCTACATAGTTAACTTAATACTGACAATACAAAAGAGGGTTTGAGAGGAGAGAGCAAATGCTTGTCACACTGAATGCTTATCCAATAGGGCTAGAAATTGGGAGGTAACTTATTAAATGGAATTGGAAGTAACTACAAGGCAAAAATTAAAGAGGGGTGGTTAGCATAAGGCAATCAGAGATGAGGTACCTGACCAGCAGAGTATTGCAAATATCAGTGACGCAGCTATCATCAATGAACATATTCAGCACTGATAAAGCAGATGGAGTGGCTAATGGCTAGACTATGTTTACAGTAAGAATAAAAAGCAGGAGCCCAGATCCATGGATGGTTGAAAAATCTACCGAGAGAGATGTGGAAATCCTTTATACATTGCCAAAGATATTTTTTGCACATTGCTTTTTTGCTCAGTCCTAGTAAAATATAGTAGTCTTCATCATATAATGTTATTTGTACATTCAGAAGCCCTGATTAAGTCAATACTACCTGTTTGTCTACCATGTCATTCATGTTGGTCTGCATTAAATTGTAAATATATGCAATTAGACTGATAACCAGGAAAGCACGAAAAACAACAAATTCAAAAAATCAGGAACTACAGTAGTCAAAGTGATGAACCGAACAAAGCTGTAAGAGACAAAATTTAATGAAGCGCTTTTCGTTTGCACAATATGCAAACTTCTTCAGACAAAATGTTAACATTCAATAATACATATAAATACATTCAGGTTTAATTAATTAGCCAATCCAATTAAGGCAAACCTACTTATCCACCTTCTTAAAGACACAATGAGTAACTAAGTATTTTACTGTCACAAAAATATATATATTCACTAAATATTAAAAGTCTAACATCATGAAATAAAGACCAACATGAAAAATATATAAATATAAATAAAATAAAATAAAAACATAACAATAAAACTTGTGTATAACCTACAATGTTTACATATGTTTAAATTCATTTGTACATGCTGGGCTGATAGTATATCAACTCAGCATCACCTCTTTAAGCTTCTCAGTTTAAAAATGCTGCTTAGAGAACAGCTTTCATTCAGGTCTGGAAAATTATAGGCATTAAGTCTAATCTGCCAAACTAACTCCAATTCCTCCAGTTGTAAAGGTGTAGAACCTCCCCTTGTATCATAAAAAATTTGGTCAATAACTAAAACTTTAAAACTATGTTATATATGACCAAGAATATGTTTAGCCGATGCATTGTCCTGCTTTTTCCTACTGATGGCATATTGATGCTCACACATTCTATCACGGAGCCTCCACTCCGTTTTACCTACATAAAAAGCAGGACATCTTTGACACTCGGCTAAATAAACAACCATTTTTGAATTGCAGTTAGCCCTGCATTTTAATTTATATTGAATGCCTTGCACAGTAAACCGATTAGCCTCTACTACATACTTGCAAAAGTTACACCCTTGGCATTTGTACATCCCTATTGTTTTGGGATAAGTATGACATTGTTGTTCAAAAAGGGATTTCAAGTTTTTACCCTTTCTAAAAGTGATACTAGGATTATCACCCATTTTAGTATAAATACCAGGGTTACTTTTAAACAAACCCAATTTTTCTGAATAATATCTATACAAGTGTAACTATGCAAATTGTATGTAATAATAAACCTTGGTCTAGAATTACTAGGTGTAACAAAAGTGTAATCCGTGTTGTTGGACATTATTACATCAGAATTTATTACCTGTTGCATCTGCATAAGTTTAATACTCAGAATAGGTTTGTACATGCCGTTCATCCTTTTATATTTAACCCCATCTATCACATCATCTATCAAAGTTGCAGGGTACCCAGGATGTAAAAACATACTTTTTAACAACTGGCATTCATCACCAAAATCCACCTCCTGGCTCACAATACATGCGGCCCTCACTAACTGGCCTTTAATAACTGACTGCTTCTGATAGTAAGGGTGGCAGCTTGAAAAGTGCAGGAAGGAATTTGAATATGTGTTTTTCCTATGGATTCTTGCCACAAAGCTATTTAATCCACTATTCTTGGATAACCAGATATCTAGATATGCTATTGCTTTTGTGTTGTATTTGGAAGTAAACCGCAAAAATTGAGTAGATGTATTAAATTGATTCAAGACCATTTTACTGGTCTCAACATCACCATTAAGTAAAATAAAAATGTTGTCCAAGTAGCGTGTGCAACAAGCTATCCGGTCCTTAAGGCCTAAATTTTTAAACACATATTCAGATTCTCAATGATCCATTACTAAGTTGGCTATACTTGCCCCACAGGGAGAACCCATGGCAACACCAATTTTTTGCAGGTAAAAATTGTCGCCAAGCATAAAAAAGTTGTTATAAAGTATTAACTCCAATAGCTCAATGACTAATGCTATCTCTCTTTTAGTGGCCCCATTTTTATTTAATACTAAGCTCACCCATTCAATCCCTATATCATGGGGAATGCACGTATACAAATCCTTCACATCTACTGTGAGGAAGTTATAATCAATATTAAATTCTAGAATGTCTATCTTCACAAGGAACAACCATGAATCTTTACATATTTGATGTTCATGTGTCAAGAATTTTTGCAAAATTGAATCAACAACTTTGGAACAAGAGTATGTTGGTGAACCCTGTCCGTCCACCAATGGTCTCATAGGGGGGTTTGTCACATCTTTATGGATCTTCGGTATACCAAACATTTAAGGATACCTGGGATATAAAGTGGACATATAATTAAAAACATTTTGTTCCACCCTACCCTCTATAAACATATCCTCAATGCTGTTCTTTATAATACTGTAGGCTCTGTTCACTTCTGAACGTGAACTCAATACGTAAGAAGGACAATCAAGTAAATTCACCATACGTTCATAGTAGTCAGTGTTGTCAAAGACTACAAGACCCATTCCTTTATCGGGTTTACAAATATGAATATCATGTGATTTAATATAATCAAGATATTCGCGTTTGGTCTTACTGGTTTGGTCTTTACCATAAGAACTATGTCCATACTTAAATCTTTGCCTAATGTTCAATTCGCACATTTGTTCAAACACTTCTACCAATGGGTCCAATGGAGGGTTATATGTGCTGAAAATTCTAAATTGATCACCATATCCTTCTTCTATACTACCCCCATCATTAAGTTAAAATTTAACTTCCTAGTAAAAATTTTAACATCTATTATTGTTTCTACCAGGTCAAATTTCTGCATTGGAACATATGTGTGACCCTTTGATAAAAAATCAACAATATCAGAAGTGATGGTTACAGAAGAAAAGTTATACACTTTAAAATCCCCTGTTGAGTTGGTAATAATAACAGGTTTGTCCACCATAGGTACACCTATAGATCCATATAGAACATTACATGTAGTACAATTATTTAAATTGAAAATATTTTGGTCACCAAACAAATTCAAGTCCAAACTGTCAGTCTCAATACACAAGCAGAGGTCAACCGGATTAGACTTTAAACCGATAAGATCAGGTGAAACAACAATTAAGTCTGGCGTTTTTTGGACCTCTGTTTGGACTTGTTCGGATATGAATTGTTCTGCTGCTTCAGTCTGGCGCCAGAAAAATTGACATCCTGAAAATTTTGATTTTGATTGTGTTGACCAAAATTATTGTGTTGTTGACTAAGGTTATACAACCTTTCACTTCTCCTAACCTCTGTTTGCCCTTGCAAATCATTATTATAAGAATTAAGGTTATTATGAGTGTTGTCATTGATGATAGGCATACGGTTCTCCTGTTGGCACTGGCTATTGTTCGTTACTGTGCCGCTGTTTGTAATAACTGATGCATTGGACCCCAACAGTCCTTGCCAGACTTGTGCTGCCAATGGTAAGGGTTACGCAGTACCTGCCTGGTAAGCCCTACAGTCTCGATCAAGTTTTTTAACTTTGTTACTTTTAAGTTTAGTTAAAAACTAGTCAATGCCAGAAAATACATGGCCATATTCATACTTGTATCTGAAAATTTCATTTTCCAGTTTAATACTAGCATCTAATTCAGCCACTTTATTGCTAAGGTCATCAACCCATAAGGTGTATTGCTTCACCATCAGTTCTAAAAGTTCAAAGCCTTGTCGGTCGAATAACTCAACCAACTCTTTATGAAAAACTGAGTTAGTCACTAAGCCTGTAGGAAACTGGTAGTGCCGTGTGTCTTTAAAAAGGTGGATAAGTAGGTTTGCCTTAATTGGATTGGCTAATTAATTCAACCTGAACTTATTTATATGTATTATTGAACATTAACATTTTGTCTGAAGAAGTTTGCATATTGGGCAAACGAAAAGCGCTTCATTAAATTTAGTCTCTCATAGCTTTGTTCGGTTCATCACTTTGACTACTGTAGTTCCTGATTTTTTGAATTTGTTGTTGTTCATGCTTTCCTGGTTATCAGTCTGTCATGCCATCTGGTTCTGAAGTAAGTCCTAGTGGTTTTGCACCGAATGCGACACCGGAATTATTAAAGGGCTCTAATAGTGCTGTTGTTGCAGCTCCAGCCTTTGATGCTACTTCCATTAATAGTAATATTTTAGACTCGTTACTTTCTAGGATGGAGTCTATTTTTGTAAGACTTGATCACTTTGATATGCAACAATGAGTAATTCGTGACTTGTTACTACCTTCAACTGGTTTAAATCATCTCACAAATCATCTGGAGAGTGCAGGTAACCATGAGGCGGTACCACCAGTAATGCGAAGTGATGGTGAGCTGAGTCCGACTGTCACGCATCAAGGGCAACGAAGAGTTTTAGCAGATATTTCAGTACCGAATGGTAACATGGCTGGAGCAGCAGTTAGCCCTGTTTTGAGAGTTGGTATACAACCAATGGAGAGGAATCACCCAGTAATGGGTAATTTTCAAGTTCAACCACATGGTTCTGGATCTAATACAATATTGAATGTGGATAACAACTCGTTCGGACTTCCAGAACTTGGCAATTGTTTAGCAGAAGGTTTTTCATTTTCTGCCTCTACTAACTCGAATGACCAACGGCAAGGAAAAAAGCAGAGGTAATAGTTTGAACTCTGATATTGTGTACAAATTAAAAACTTTTGACAGCTAATTAGTCAAGCTAAAGAAACTCCAGTTAGAAATTTCTTATTTCCGAGAATGCTTACTACAGAAGGAAGCGCCTAAAGGTTTACGGCACTACCAGTTTCCTACAGGCTTAGTGGCTAACTCAGTTTTTCACAAAGAGCTGGTCAAATTATTCGACCGACAAGGCTTTGAACTTTTAGAACTGATGGTGAAACATTACACCTTATGGGTTGATGACCTTAGCAATAAAGTGGCTGAATTAGATGCTAGTATTAAACTGGACAATGAATTTTTCAGATACAAGTATGAATATGGCCATGTTTTTTCTAGCATTGACCAGTATTTAACTAAACTTAAAAGTAACAAAGTTAAAAAACATGATCGAGACTGTAAGACTTACCAGGCAGGTACTGCGTACCTTGTACCATCGGCAGCACAAGTCTGGCAAGGACCGTTGGGGTCCAATGCATCAGTTATTGCAAACAGCGGCACAGTAACGAACAATAGCCAGTGCCAACAGGAGAACAATATGCCTATCATCAATGACAACACTCATAATAACCTTAATTCTTATAATAACAATTTGCAAGGGCAAACAGAGGTTAGGAGAAGTGAAAGGTTGTATAACCTTAGTCAACAACACAATAATTTTGGTCAACACAATCAAAATCAAAATTTTCGGGATGTCAATTTTTCTGGTGCCAGACAGAAGCAGCAGAACAATTCATATCTGAACAAGCCCAAACAGAGGTCCAAAAAACACAAGACTTAATTGTTGTTTCACCTGATCTTATTGGTTTAAAGTCTAAGCCGGTTGACCTCTGCTTGTGTATTGAGACTGACAGTTTGGACTTGAATTTGTTTGGTGACCAAAATATTTTCAATTTAAATAATTGTATTACCTGTAATGTTCTATATGGATCTATAGGTGTACCTATGGTGGACAAACCTGTTATTATTACCAACTCAACAGGGGATGTTAAAGTGTATAATTTTTCTTTTGTAACCATCACTTCTGATATTGTTGATTTTTTATCAAAGGGTCACACATATGTTCCAATGCAGAAATTTGACCTGGTAAAAACAATAATAGATGTTAAAATTTTTACTAGGAAGTTACATTTTAACTTAATTATGGGGGGTAGTATAGAAGAAGAATATGGTGATCAATTTAGAATTTAAGCACATATAACCCTCCTTTGCACCCATAGGTACAAGTGTTAGAACAAATGTGTGAATTGGACATTAGGCAAAGACTTAAGTATGGACATAGTTCTTATGGTAAAGACCAAACTAGTAAGACCGAACGCAAATATCTTGATTATATTAAATCACATGATATTCGTATTTGTAAACCTGATAAAGGAGGGGGTCTTGTAGTCTTTGACAACATTGTCTACTATGAACGTATGGTGAATTTACTTGATTGTCCTTCTTACGTATTGAGTTCACGTTCAGAAGTGAACAGAGCCTACAGTATTATAAAGAACAGCATTTAGGATATGTTTATAGAGGGTAGGGTGGAATAAAATGTTTTTAATTATATGTCCACTTTATATCCCAGGTATCCTTAATTGTTTGGTATACCGAGGATCCATAAAGATGTGACAAACCCCCCTATGAGTCCATTGGTGGACGGACATGGTTCACCAACATACTCTTGTGCCAAAGTTGTTGATTCAATTTTGCAAAAATTCTTGACACATGAACATCAAATATGTAAAGATTCATGGGTGTTCCTTGAGAAGATAGACAGTCTAGAATTTAATATTGATTACAACTTTCTCACAGTAGATGTGAAGGATTTGTATACGTGCATTCCCCATGATATAGGGATTGAATGGGTGAGCTTAGTATTAAAGAAAAATGGGGCCACTAAAAGAGAGATAGCACTGGTCATTGAGCTATTGGAGTTAATACTTTATAACAACTTTTTTATGCTTGGCTACAATTTTTACCTGCAAAAAATTGGTGTCGCCATGGGTTCTCCCTGTGGGGCAAGTATAGCCAACTTATTAATGGCTCATTGGGAATCTGAATATGTGTTTAAAAATTCAAGCCTTAAGGACCGGATAGTTTTTTACAAACGCTACTTGGACGACATTTTTATTTTACTTAATGGTGATGTTGAGACCAGTAAAATGGTCTTGAATCAATTTAATACATCTACTCAATTTTTGCGGTTTACTCCCACATACAGCACAAAAGCAATAGCATATCTAGATATTTGGTTATCCAAGAATAGTGGATTAAATAGCTTTGTGGCAAGAATCCATAGAAAAAACACATATTCAAATTCCTTCCTGCACTTTTCAAGCTGCCACCCTTACTATCAGAAGCGGTCAATTATTAAAGGCCAGTTAGTGAGGGCCGCACGTATTGTGAGCCAGGAGGTGGATTTTGGTGATGAATGCCAGTTGTTAAAAAGTATGTTTTTACATCGTGGGTACCCTGCATGTTTGATAGATGATTTGATAGATCAGGTTAAATATAAAAGGATGAACGGCATGTATAAACCTATTCTGAGTATTAAACATATGCAAATGCAACAGGTAACAAATTCTGATGTAATAATGTCCAACAACATGAACTGCACTTTTGTTACACCTAGTAATTCTAGACCAAGGTTTATTATTACATACAATTTGCATAGTTACACTTGTATAGACATTATCTGGAAAAATTGGGGTTTGTTTAAAAGTATCCCTCGTATTTATACTAAAATGGGTGATAATCCTAATATCACTTTTAGAAAGGGTAAAAACTTGAAATCCCTTTTTGAACAACAATGTCATACTTATCCCAAAACAGTAAGGATGTACAACTGCCAATGGTGTAACTTTTGCAAGTATGTAGTAGAGGCTAATCGGTTTACTGTGCAAGGCATTCAATATAAATTAAAATGCAGGGCTAACTGCAATTCAAAAATGGTTGTTTATTTAGCCGAGTGTCAAAGATGTCCTGCTTTTTATGTAGGTAAAACGGAGCGGAGGCTCCATGATATAATGTATGAGCATCAATATGCCATCAGTAAGAAAAAGCAGGACAATGCATTGGCTAAACATATTCTTGGTCATATAGAACATAGTTTTAAATTTTTAGTTATTGACCACATTTTTTATGATACAAGGGGAGGTCCTACACCTTTGCAACTGGAGGAATTGGAGTTAGTTTGGCAGATTAGACTTAATGCCTATAATTGTCCAGGCCTGAACGAAAGCTGTTCTCTAAGCAGCATTTTGAAACTGAGAAGCTTAAAGAGGTGATGCTGAGTTCATATGCTATCAGCCCAGCATGTACAAATGAATTTAAACGTATGTAAACATTGTAGGTTATACGCGAGTTTTATTGTTATGTTTTTATTTTATTTTATTTATATTTATATATTTTTCATGTTGGTCTTTATTTCATGATGTTAGACTTTTAATATTTAGTGAATATATATATTTTTGTGACAGTAAAATTCTTAGTTACTCATTGTGTCTTTAAGAAGGTGGATAAGTAGGTTTGCCTTAATTGGATTAGCTAATTAATTAAACCTGAACTTATTTATATGTATTATTGAATATTAAGATTTTGTCTGAAGAAGTTTGCATATTGTGCAAACAAAAAGCGCATCATTAAATTTTGTCTCTCACAGCTTTCACTTTGACTACTGTAGTTCCTGATTTTTTGAATATGTAATTAGATGTTTGCTTTTATTAATTGTTCTCTGCCACTCTAAGCCTGTGTAGTGGCTGAAATCGGTTGTGTACCAGTCAACTAACCAGTCTAACAAAATAAATAAATAAAGCCCAGGCCATTCTTGAACTGAGGTCACCAGCACTGAAAATGAACTTTGCCTCTGTATCACTATGTCAACTGCAACAAATGATAACTGACTATAATACTGCCTCTCACCTTGTTAAACAGACTACATTCAATACAAACTGCAATTTCTCTCATGACATAAGAGAATCTCCTAAAAAAAAACAAAACAAAACAAAAAAAAAACACAAGCTGTCATGAGTCTTGTGATATGAACTCCTAGGTTTATTATTTATTTATTTTTTTAAGAAATACATTTCACATTTGTTGAAAAGACTGCTACAAGGATTGTCTGCAGTTCACTCACTCACTCAGTCCTCTCAAATGAGCCTTGTAATTACACTTGTATGCACAATAAAAAGCCAAAAATGTGGTGGTGTAAAAGTTTTATTTTGTCATAGTCATTGCGAAATGGTATTAGTCATTTACAATCCATGAATAGAGGCTGTATCTAGAATGACCAAGAAAGACAAAATGATATGTAGTGTAATTAACGTATTTGAACTTTCACAGTTAGAATTCGTAATATTTATTGCCATCTTATTATGGGACTAGTCAACAGGTGATAATCAGCTAAATATTCTGAAACTTATTGCTCATTTCACTCTCTCCTTGATTATGCATTTTATGTACTTTTATTATACGTTTTCCTTGTTTTCTGCATTATATTGTCATGTCCTATACTCTGGTATTCAGTCCTAATATAATCCTTTGTAGTTTTCTCTCTTATACTGGATCACCAAAGAACTACTTATGACAGATGTGTTGCTACCTCCACTGGCATACAGGGAGAGAGCGCTGTTTGCCCAGATGACCTGAGTTAATTTAGTTGCATAAGCTTCTGCTGGAGTTGTAATAGGGAGTATGGCAATGGCTATCCTTAAAGGGGTTGGGAAAACTGTGATCATTCAATGCCTCCCTCCCCTGGGGAAAGAGTAGCCATATAAAGAACAGCCCAGCAATGCAATTGGTCATCAAGCCACTTCAACAATGTTTTCATTACAAGTAGATTCATTGAGGAGAATGTTGCTGATTCCCCAGAGATGCAAGCTACTGATTCCCCGCCCCTTCTCAGAGCCAGAGGAGGGGTTAGATAGACACTTAATTTTCTCTCAGTACCAGCATACTGGCAAAGTCATAAGTGACCATTATACTTAGCTGGATAATGGTCCTTCAGGATGACTCTCACTCCTTTACTGGAAATACCTAACACAGGGGAGCAAATGAGCAGAGTCTGATCTGAAGAGCTTGACAGCTGGCAGGTACGAGGGAAACATTACTTATAAAATAAGACATGGCTACTGTGTGCATGCCAAATAATAAAAAATTAATGCAAGTCTTTGAGCATTTACGTCACTCTAGTGGTATAAAAGGGTGAAGCCCTGATTACTGTCCAAGTGATCCAACTTTGAATAGCTGCTCTGGTACTTGATGGAATATCAGGAAGAATGGATATGCTTATCCTGTGGAGAGGTAGTGTACTGGCTAGGGGACATATCTCAGTGGGACTTGGGTCATTCTGAGCTAAGAGGGATTGCTGAGTTAGATGATGGGCAAATGAAGGAGCTAAAGCTGCTGCAGAGCTCAGGGAGATCTGCCCCTCAGAGATGATTCCAAAAGGCCCCATACACCCTTTGAAACTATATGCTAGCATTCTAAAATAGGGATTAGGAAAGTCCTCATACCTCATACAGTTGATGCTGCTGTATCCCCTCCACTTTGTATTCCATCCTAAGCCCCTAGGGTACAGGGGGTAATTCCAGTGATGAGTTGCTTTTCCCATTCTCGTCACCTTCCATTATGCAGAAACAGGGAAAGGTTATAGCTAAGGGAGAAGTAGTCACTCAGCTGATTGTCTGCTGAGGGGCACAAGGAGCAAAAAAAAAGTCTACAAAAATTACTTATGTCTAGCAAACAAGTTATAAATTAATTGAAATTCAAGATATAAATATTGCTTCTCATATTTCTATAAAATGTATGGGAAAACCCTTTAACATGTGAGATAAGAAAGGTTGTAATATTCCATTAATGTCTTACTTCCAAATCCAACTTCATCATTTATATATTTTTATCTAATTAGTGCATAGCCAAACTACTGACATAACACTAAACTGTAAATACTTAACTGCTAATAAAGCTCAAAATGTTTCTGAATTACACTACATTGTACTGAATAGTTATAATGCCAGAAAGATACATGTATGACTAACTAATTACTTTCACTGGCTCCTGTTATCTTCCTTTTCTTAATCAGTCATCCATCCCTTATTGAAGTACTCAGTGTACAGTGATTGTACTATCTGTACAGGAAATCTGTTTAATTTATTTACTGTTCATAGTAGGAAAACAGGCTTTTTGATGCCCAGGTTAGATATCGTCCGCACCAATATCACACCTCCCCTTTCTTATCTATCCTCAGATGAAACAGATTTAGCTCATAAAATCCTCTCCTCATACCCAACTGCCTTCCCTTGCTGCCTAAAGTGGTAGGCTTTCTTTGTACCTTTCTGATCAGCTTGATATCCCTGTCATTGTACGGGCACTAAACTGAATGTATTGTTTTGGCTGGAGTCTGACCAGAAATCTGTACTGGGATAACATGGCCTCTAGGTTCCCGGAGTTTGTCATAAAGATACAACTCAGCATCTTACTAGCCTTGACTATTGATTTCTCAATTTTTGCCTATTGGTTTATTTCTACCATTACTACCATATCAAGATCAATTTCATAATTTGTCTTTTTAGGGCTACTCTGCCAGTGTATTTTGCTTTGGCATTAAACTTGCTCAGGTGAAGTATATTACACTATCCTATAATAAGACTTAGAAATCATCTCTCATCCTATTTTGCACATGTCCGCAGTTCACTTTGAAAGCTTGTTCCTCTATTTTCCACTGTGCATTTTATCTTAGTGGCATTAGGGAATATGGCAGTTTTGTTGCCAGTACTTTTCGCAGTATCTGATGCAAAGATTCCAAATAGCCATTGTCTCACAACTGACCCCCTGTTGATCTCTACAAACCAAAAGTATGTCCTTGGGTTGGGTTTTCCTAAATGCAACTCTACTTCCCAATGCCTATCCACTTCTACCTATTCTGCTTTCTTTTGCTCTACTAGTACCTTACGCTTACCTATCAATGTCCTACAGGGGCTGACACAAAAAAATGCTGAAGTCAGTTTCCAGCAAAATCCTGTATTAATACTAAATCTGTTTTCTTCAAACTCTTGCAGGGAATTATTCTGAAGTCTGTAGTGCTTTTTAAATCCAACAAGCCTTTCTGTCAGAATCTTCTCTACTTCCCTTGCTAGGGATAGCAGGCTAATGGGTATGTAGTTTCCTGAGCAATTTGTAACTCTTCCCTTGTAGAATGGTGCCAACATAGCCTATATACAGTTTTCATCATTCTTGTCAATGAATGGCATGTTGAAGAGCTGTGCCAGGGCATCTGTAGGAACACCTGCCAGGTAATTTTTGGACTTAAAGGATGTGTTGTCAAATCCTTGAGCATTACCTATTACCTTCACTTCTAAGTTTGATGGTCCTTTCTATGCTAGGAGTCTAAACAAAAAACTCTACTCAGTAGAAGCTTGGCACATGTTTGTCTGCCAGATGTTCTGCTTATGCATGTCTTTCCCATCCCAAGGCGCACTCATCTTTCATCACAGTTTTGGAATCAGAAATTAATAACAGATTGAGATGTTTTATATTTCTCCCTTCCTCATTATATACCTCTTTTATCAGCCTCTTTAGCTGACTTGACTTCTTTCTCCTGTGGATCTAAAGAATTCTTTCTTGTCTCCCAACATTCCTTCTGCTGGATATTTCTTTAGATTTTGTTTGTATTTCCTCATAGGTTTGTAGCCCCTTTTCTGTTTTCTCCATACACTCCTCCCATCCTTAATTTGTTAGATGATTTTTTTTATAATGGACTGTTTCTTTTACCTCCCAAACTTACTGTTGATTCACCTTGGTGTCTTTCTTCTACCTTACGTACTCCGAGTCTCTTTTCCATAGCTGCTAGTGTGTTCCTCTTTATCTCAAGGGGTTGGATATTCTATGTACTTGTCTCCAATTGGTGATTCAGTCTGCAAAGGTATTCTTTGCTTAACAAAGTTTACTTTTTGCAGATGATAGGGGAATGGAATGTAAAACTGAAACTGGGTACAGATAAGAAGTTTGTAAAGGCAGCACGTGAGGGAAATCAGAAGAAGATGAGCATTGCAATAGAAGGGAAAACAGTGGAACAAGCCACCAGCTTCATTACCTGATAGTGGTGCTTGAGGAGAAGGAAAGTCTAAATGAGGAGGTCAAAGCCAGAATTAGATGGACTGCTGCCAACTGGCACAGTGTGGCAGGGGTATTGTGTGACAGAAGAATACCAAAGAATCTAAAAAGTAAGGCGTACAAAACCGTGGTGTGTTCAGTGTTACTGTATAGTACAGAATCCTGGGCAGTAAAGGCAGAGCAGTTCAGGAAGCTAGAGGTGATGGAGATCAAGTGCCCAAGACAGGTGGAAGGATGCACACTGTGGGGAAGAAGAAATGATGACACTAGAGCAGAAGTCAGAGTAGCTCCGATTGCAGATCTGTTGAAGGAAAACAGATTAGGCTGGTTCAGGCACATGTGCAGGAAAGCAAAAGACAATTTGGTAAAGAAGATTTGAGGCAGTCAGGAAGAAGGCAAGAGGAAAAGTGGGTGTCCAACAAAGACGTGTGTGGATTATGTGAGAGAGGATTTGTAAAATTCAGCTGTTCCTGGCTGACTTGCCTGTATTAACATTTTGTCTATATCCTTATCTTACTTGTCCATTTCCTATCACTCAACTTGTTCGGCCATCTCACTTTATCTTTCTTTTCCATTATCTATATCCATTTCACATCACCTAACTGTCATGTCTACATCGGAATAAGCCATCACAAGATGATATAGCCTAAAATATCTTTGGATTCTGAAAAGGCATAGCAGTAGTATTATATAAAAAACTAAAAGACAATGACCTATGACTGGTCGCAACAACTTGGTCTGTATCATGAACAAGTAGAATGTGAAGGTTTTTTAATTAAAATGTGTTTGTTAATAGCACATCAAAAATAAAGACAGAATTGGGTCAGTGCATCTAGAAAGCATACAAATGCATATAGCTTATCTTTTAAGAAAGGCATTCAATAATTTCATTAGAGTTTGTGTATTTTCTTATTGGGTGTTATTTGGCTTGACCTAGCAACATAAAGGATAAAGGCTATGAGCTGATAACCAGCTACTTCCAACTAGGTTTGATTCCTTCAGCCTCTATTTGCCTAATGTGCATCTCCAGTGAGTCACTTAACTGGTCAGTGTTCTGTAGTCACTCCTGAAAAGGGAATATTATGCCCAATGAGTTTATACAGCCTTCAAATAAACTAAAGTAAATATAATAAAGCAAATGTTACAACCATCAGTAAAGGACCAAGGTAAATGTAAATCATTAAATCATATACACAAATCCAGAGTCTGTGTGTGTCTCTCTATCATGAGCTCACTCAGATACTTTACTTAAGGTCCAATACTTATAGCACTTGAGAATCCAAAGTCAGTGGTAAATGTCTGTCATCTTTATGACACCATTTGCAATCAAGACAGTCACAATAGTGAGAACTGAAAGGCCAAAAATATGGACATAAATTTCTAAAGTCCAAGATTGCCATTTCTCTGAATATTCTCTTTTTACCTATGGCAATCTCATAGTTGGTATATAAAAGTTTGGAGAGTGTGTGTGTGTGTGTGTGGGGGGGGGGGGGTTGTGCTTACCCCATGCAAAAAAAAATAAAGAAATTTAAAAGGGAAATGACAATGTTCCATCTTCACTCTTCTCTGTCTTGTTTAAAGGTATTTCAGCTCTCTTTAATTCAACTGTCAGGATTTCAATAGGAAGCTTTTATTTTATTTTCTTGATCAAAAATCATCTCTTCCATTATATTTAAGAGTTCTTTCTGCTTGAAGACAGCACCTTGCAAAAGTATACAACATTATAAGAGTGCTTTGTTCCCATTCTTTTGTTCAAGGTTCACTTGTTGCAGCACCAATATATTTTCTTTAGCAAGCTAAATTTCTTTTGTTGAGAAGTTCTTATCTATTAACAACATTTTTAACCCAAGCACTGTCAATTAGCAACTTATATTCCATTTCTCTTGGAACCAGAGTCAGAATGATTACTTCCAGGTAAGGTTTCTCTTTGCGTTTAAGCAACATTGGACTGCAATCCTTTCCTTTGCCCTGCCCATCAGAGACGCTCCCATTCTGCTGCACCAAATTTACTTGACCAATGTGTTTAATTCTGGTTAAATAATATTACTGTGCCTCAGCTTTGATTTACTTTACTTTGACAGTATGTTTTGTTTACTGCTTATCTGGCTTGTTTTCGGTGAAAGCAATTCAAAATCAGCTTACCAAGTTTAGAACACAATTTCCTTTGTTATGGTAGAGATTAGTCTTTTTTTCACTTTAAAGGTTAATTTTCAAAATCAATACTTCTTTCTTGCCTCATACAAAAAGGAACTTCCCTTTGCCTGTTAGATGGATTATCCTTTTAGAATAAACACCTTTTTCTTATTTTTCTGAGAAATGAACACCCCTTTTTGCCAGGTGGCTTCAATTAAAAAAAAAAAAAAAAAAAAAACACACTCTGATAATTTTAGCTTTTGAAAATGCTTCGTGTTTTTTTAGGCAATTAGTTTTATTGTAAAAATCTTTTAGTTGCAAGTTCTTTAATGTAACTTAAATAGCTTCTTTTTGCAGGCAACTCTCCATCTGCTACACTGACTTTCTTTTATTACTGGATCAAGCTTTATATTGGCACAGGGTAAGTATTCTTGTGGGCATTCCACTCATCAGTATTAATCATTTGTTACATCACTTGCAGCATCTGGCAGTGTTCAGTGATGTATGAAATACCATGCATAGTCAGCATTTTTCCACACAATGCATTGTTTTACTTCTTAACAAGCAGTGCTTCTACACAGGGTTTCCTGCAGTTTACTACAAAATAGTGCATTCAGCGGCAACAGAGTTATGTTGGTAGACAGCTTAAAATACAGGACAATTCAGAAATGTATGAAATGCTTGGCTCCTGCTCCTTTTCTCTGCCGCACACCACTGTTTCTAATTCTGACTGATACAGCCTGCTAATGTTCCACTGTGGACACTGCAGAATTGTCAACTTTGCACTCAACAGCCAATAACTTAATTTTTCATTTTCACTATGTCCTCATTCGTGTAGATTGCTTTTTTCCTAATATAAAGCTCAATTACAAACTATAAACACCCTCAGCAGAACTATTTATGGAGTAGGAAGTCATGCTGGTACAGTTTGCAATTGTGTGTGTCACTGCTCTCAAGCTGTGTCATCAATATGAGAGTTATGTCATTATTGTCAACAGCCATTGTGCTGCCAACTTCAGTTTGTTGTGCTGCTGAAGTGAATGTGATTGGTTCTTGTGTTGAGCCTGTGAAAGAAAAATTGCTAGCATGTTTATACCTTACTAACCACAAATTATTTATTTATAAAGGCATGATACAGACACTTACCATGTAGTCATTGTGAGCTTTTTTGCTTGCCCAACATATGGAGCATCTAGTGAGGAAAGATGCAACTGGTTATAGTTATACAGCTAATCTTGGCAGAATATGCTGGTATGAATTATTGGTACCATCTGCACACTTAACTTCCTGCTTGCCACACTGTGCCTGGTGCCGTGGTCTGAAAGTACTAGTGTTTACACCTCCTCTAATGAGTCCTGTGGCATCTTCATCTGCATCATACTCATCACCCCTTATGAACAGAAGGTGCTCCTCATCTGGTGTTAAGAGTTGAACTGTGGAAGGGCTCCCACTCACGATGCTACAGTCATCTGTATTCCATGTAGCTTTTGTTCTTGTATATCCCATTTGCTTTCTACCAACACTGATCCAATGTGCTTTTCCTTCTTCCAACAGCATTGATGTTGGCCACCACATGATCATATGCCTTAGCTCTCTTTCTTTCCCTCTCTGCCTGCCTTGGTTCAACATTTCCAAAATGGATGTTTTCCATATGTCCTGAAGGCATGCATTCACTTCAAGTTCACTTCAGGTGTGAGATTGTCTCTCCTGTGACTTGATCTCTGATTTTGTAACATGTTGTAACCTGAACTCTTCACTGTAGGGTCACAGTTAAATGTGATTCACTCAGAACACCTGCACATAGTCAGTTTAGTGATAGGCATTGTTAAAGTATACTGTATGCTATTTGCAGTGACTGGTTTAAGTAGAAAATTATTCATATATGTATCTATTTACATAGATACAGATATCTTTGTGTGTGTATTGTTTTATATTTTCATGAAAACTCTTTTTAGTGGGGCATCCTTTCCACTTTACAAATTATTAACACTGTTAAAAAAGTTATATTTGATATACACAACCAGCAAAATATTGTGCAGATAAGCTGTTAACAGTGAATTATACTAATTCTGTAGATTTAGTACTATTTTTAAACTATTAACATTTTTCTATATATATATTTTTAATTTATTCACATTTTCTCTGACTGTTGATGACAAACATGGCTCATGACAATTTAAATGGTAGATGTGTACTGTTAGCAGTAAATTTTGTCTGATTTATGAACTCTTTACACAAATGATGCTTTGATCAACTGTGCTTTATGAATCACACCATTACAAAAGTGTATATTAGGTAGAATTGGTAATAATTAACTTTGGATGGCCATGACCACATGACATTGAAGGGTGCTGAGTGTGGGATTGCACTTAAGTACATAAAATATTTTAAGCATATAATTCTTTCCATAATAGTTTTATATGTATACAGCAATGTGTAGAAATGAACTTGATCCTACAAGTGCTGTGTACCTATGACCCCTAAGATACATGAACAAACTATCAAAGATTTTCAAAAAATTAGACCACAGCAACAGCAAACCTTATATTAATGAACTAATTTACCAGCCATAAATGACTGCATTACAGCAGCAGAGGCTGCATTACCAGTGCTCTCATAAATTATTCCATTAACCGAGGAAATGAGTACTGATATACTTTAGAATTGATTTATGTGCAGTTAAAACCACCACCACTACTACACTGTTGCAGATATCATGCTACTGAAAGTTTTCCATCCACATAAGTATTAATGACAACTAGTACAAAAGCTGAAGAAGTCCATGTGAATTGTTCAGTTCAGTCCAGTCAGTAAACCAATTTGGCTTCGTGGGTTGGGCATGCAGATGGCAAACCACTCTGGGTACGGTTCACTCCCTCTTATCTCATGACCTGTACTCACTTCCTTCATGTGTTGACTGTCAATTTCATAAGATGGCATGAATGAAAGCCTTGGGTTGAGCGCCATGCTGGTTTGAGAAAGGAACCAAGTTCCTTCTCTACCTAATTCAGGAGTCATACCTGTAGGAAACTGACCAAGCAGTTGCTCACATTGTGAGAAAAAAAATGAACATATGCCAGGAGTTGGTAGAGCAACTGTCATCCAGCTCAGGGATGCCCTGTTCTGAGCCACAGAATCAGCCCAGGTATGATGATCTGCAGTGGTGAAGAGGAGGAACCAGCTAGACTGGTGGATAGCTCAGGTGCAGAAGAAAAGTCCATTGTGCTATCCTAAGTAGATATTATTTCTTCCTGCAGTATAAGAAGGTCAATGTAGGCAGAATGGTGTTATTATGCATTTATAAACAGTTAAAAATCAATTCAGGTAGATATATTTTTGTATCTATTATTCTCCTCTCTAAGTTTTATGTTTGTGGCTATATACTCATGCAGAGATAGACAGTATCAATTTTTTAGGAAATGTTTAATTTTTTTAAAGTATGTTGACATGATGCCTGAAATCTTTTATAATGGTTAGTACTAAGGGATAAGCAAGGCCTTACTGGTTTGCTAAAGAGCAAACTTGTTTTTTTTTTTTTTAAATGTATAAAGTTGTTGCACTTACAAAGTGGCTGACAAGAACTAACCACCACACCTTAGACATAGTAGGGGTGGGGGATAAAGCAACAGGTTTATGACCTACATACACATTGCTTCATGCTGCACTGCTACATTAATTATACCAATTATATGTATAAATTGCATGCCTTAAAGATAATTGACAATATTTTACATAAAAAAACACAAGTAAGCTGTGCTGATTATAATGCATTTTTGGGTAAAGCATTTATTGCTGCAAATGTAGGAATGGAATAAAGAAATATAAATACAATCAGCAAATAGCAAACCCTCTCCCATCCCCAGAGACTCTGGTGTTTCACAATTTAACAAATCACAGGCACAAAGCACATTTTATAACAATTTATTGTACTAAGAAAATGCAGAAGTGAGAAGATGAGGTAAAAGATTGTCAGAATATAATCAGACCTTACTCATGTCATTATATAAACAAACAATTCAGTCATTATCTGTTCAAACTGCAAAGCACCCTCCCCCCCCAGAAAAATATCTTTCTTCAAATATAACTGCAGAACTATGTCATTACTATAAGAAAACCTTCCAGCAGAGTCAATAGTGGTATTATTTGGCAACATTACTTAAGAATGCATTTTTTAGCACAAATCTTTAAATAAGCTTGCATAAGAAATGTTTAATTTGCACTGAATAAAATACTGCAGCAGAGACTTGAAACTCTTTATTGTGTATTTTTCCGCCTGTCATGCTCTGTTATTCACTTCATTTATTTATATGTTTCTTTATTAAGTTAATTATTTTTCTTTTTCTTCCTTTTTGTTCCATTTCCACAGGTCCCAGGTATCTCAGAAGCAGCCCCGCCGGACACTTCCCAGATGAGGCAATGTTTACCATTTCCCTCTAATTGCCTGGGGACATCATTTTGGGGAGGCAGTTGCTCTTGTTCTGTGGGCACCCCAGCAATATGTAAACTAGAAAGCTGAAAAAGGGATGATCATTAGGACCTGGTAGAGGATGCAGTTGAGGAAACAGTGGAGAGACGCATCCAACCTATGGAAGACCTCCTCCAGCACATTGCAGACTCTCTGAACTAGTAGGCTCCATCCATCAAGCCATTGGAGGCCTCCATCCCACATCACCAAGGTCCTCCACTGGAGATCCATCAGCCAGTAAAATAGCTGGGGTCAACCAGACTGGGGTTTATATTGTCTCTACAAATCCTCCCTCTACCCTCTTTGGTGTCTGTCTACCATCTGTATGTCTTGCATCTCCCACCTTAGTCAGCCAACCATAGTGATACTGCCTGTCTTATCTATCATATAGTGTGATTCCCTTAACTCTTCCCTAAGTCTTTCCCTACACCTTTTTCCCTTAGTCTTTCCACAACTTCCCTCTTATATAAAAATGTTAAAGTATAGGTCTATGCCTTACAAAAAGTATAGTACCTCCAACAGCTTAATTTTATTTTTTTTAATTAATCTTTCTTTGACGAGGTTAATTCCACTAAGCTAGTAGCCTCTTTGCAGAAAAGGCAGAGCAAGAAGTTGGTGTCTTTCTTTCATGTAGCCCATGTCCTTTCTCTACCTCATGTCCAGCTGTCCTATATTTCAATTTTTAACTTTATAAAGAACCAGTCAGGGTAACAACATAAATACACCCATACATACAGTACATAACATCCAATATTAATTCAAAGTACAATTTTATAAAGAGAAGAAAGTCTCAAAAGTAATGTGTTTTCTTTATTATTGTTCCATCTTACTATTCTGAGGTTTTTATATAGCACATATATCATTACAAAGTTTTTAATAAGTTAAGTTCTTTCTTTTATTGGACAACAAATTAGAACCAGGAAATAGATTTGGATTATGATTAAGAATGTGTATTGACTGCTAGTGACTGACCACATTTTATTTATTTATTTGATGTTGACATACTTTATTTAACAAAAAAACACAGTTATACAAACACTACAGTTCACATACGTGACAAAGCTCCATTTTACCAGCAGCTGGTCTGAATGATTCTAGCTAATTTAACCCATGCCCCAACTAATACATGCATCCTAGTACTAAACTCTAAAAGCACTTACCTCTGCTTGTCAATGGACACTTCTGAAACATCACACCTATGTCTATCCCCAAAATATTCAACATTGGAAGACCAACTGATGTAGTCTACCAGCCCAATCAAACTTGCAAGAAGTCCAGTGTTCCCAGCCATGGAAACCACTCCATTATCATGTCTTTCCACTTGCCTGTAAAATTAAAGAAATTGCACCTAGCCCAAATGGATACTTGCACAGCCTGAAAATACAAATTAGGATTATGAACTGCCAACACACCTCTGTACCTCAGCAACTTTAACTTCATCCACGCCACTCTAGGTTTGGTACCCCCATCAAAAAATTAAACCTTGCATCCGTGCCCTCAATATGTGAATTAACTTCTTTTATGGTGAGTGTTGAAAAGGCTTGACAGATGGATGACTGCTAAAAAGGCTTGACAGAGGACTGATTTAACTCAGCTGAGTTGGGAATTACTGGCGTAAGGCTTATTGTGTGTTTATCTGATTGCCCTGTGGGCTTAACTGTGCAAAGGCCTTTCATTCTGTGGGTATAAAATAATTACATTTTCATGAGACTGTGCTGATTTGTTCAGAGCTTCCCTGTTTCTGACTTGAACAACTGTGACTGCAAGATGTTGGATTGCTTCTAAAACCATCTGTGGATGTACAAAGCTGATATAAGTATGTTTTTTTCTTTTTTACACTTGCTCTAACTATCTCAGTGATATTTAACACTTATGTGCTGCATTTATTGATTTGGTTGAATGTATTAATGTTTTTCAGTTTGTACTTGTTAAAGAAATGTCATCTTTTTGTTAATGTGTTTATTTTAGGTAGTTTTAATAGTTGTCTTGCTCTTAGGTAGTTTTAACAGTATTCTGATATTTCCTAACCTCTTCTGATACTGTAAAAGCTGTTCTGAGTTTTCCAAAGTTCTCCTGAGTTTGGCAAAATATTTCTAAGTTTTGCAAAGTTATTTTGTGTTTGTTGACGTTATCCTACATTTGTGCACTTTTTACTGTATTTGTGAACATTTGTCAGGATTTATGAACTTATTTCAAGGATTCCTGATGCTGTAGGAGTTCTGCCTTTTGTTGTAAAGCATTTGTTACTGCACTTGAGCTCAAAACCAGTTTGTTTTACATTAAGATATTTTTTATACTCTGGTGGGAGTAGAGGGCTGATTCAACCCACCCGAGTTGAGAAATGCTGGTAGAAGTCTTACTTCTGTTTATCTGATTGTCCTGAGGGCTAAAATGTGTAAAAGTCTTTCATCTTGCTAGAATGCATCTTGAGCAGTGCAGCTGTGCAACAGTTAATGTTGTTGCCTCACAGCAAGAGGTTCTCCAGTTTGATTCTTGGCTGGGGTGCCTTATGTGTGGAGTCTGCATGTCCTCCCTGTGTTCACATGGATTTCCACTGGGTACTCTGATTTCCTCCCATATTACAAAGGCATGTGTCTGGAGCATTTTTCCCTGGGCCTCCACTGAAAATAGGCTTTGTCCTAGTCAGACTTTCCTGCTCTATAAATGTCAAATAAATAAAAGGGTTTATTATTGAAATGTCGAACGGCACTACATCGACTGTACTATAGTCGAACACGGAAGTTCGAAAATAGTAATGTCGATGACAATAAAACAATCTAGGACTGTGTTTTAACATGGGTCGAGGTAGGGGAGATGTTTGTAGTTCTGAATAATACTGAACACCTACCTTGACCCATGTTAAAACCATTCCTAGATTGTTTTTTTGACATCAACATTACTATTTTCGAACTTCCATGTTCGACTATAGTACAGTCGACATAGTGCCGTTCGACATTTTAATAGTAAACAAAATAAAAGCCTTGTGTTTGTGCATCACACAAACATGGATACTAGTGTCTTGTATATAAGCAAACATCTCCTGTTTAAAATCCTTTATAGGCAATGATCTCCATAGTCTGCCACTATTCATAACTGATTGAAGAGCTGCTAGTTTCTGCAGAGGGCAGCACTACTGCAAGTCATCTAGTTGTATACTACTGAACACTCTCACTTAGACCTTTAAGTTACTCTTCCCTACTTCTTTCCATCTACTAAGGATCTGGTATAATAATAGGTAGATGCTTTCCTGTCATCTTTGTTTTGGCCTGGTGGATCTGGGCATCCTGAGACAGTGCAGTAACTGCCTCATGTTCACAGGCAGCCATTTAACGTTAGACTAGACAAGCACAACATGTGAGAGATGTAGATACAGAATGTCATTGGAGTCAGAGCTCTTAAATACACATGCACGAAAAATGTAAATCAGGTTGTCAGATTTACACACAAAACATTCACCAACAACACTAAGAAACAAATACATAGACCCACATATGCAGAGGTACTCACTTGTAATCTATCCAAACCTCCAAGACCTTCTAAAAGCATCTTTCAGTGAACTTACTCACACTTAAAAAGAAAAGCACCTCACACAACACATAATTCTGAAAATTATAGTAGCCCAACTTCTAAGCCCATAAGACAACACACCACACAGCAAAACATTCTAGTTATTGGGGATTCCATTGTAATACATAATGATGTCCCCCTTACCAGGGTGAACAAGGAAAAGATCACAATGAGCTGTCTGTCTGGAGCCAGGATCTGCTAGAAAACACATGCACTTAGATCTTTAAACTGCAAGTACCAGTATGACATGGTCATGAGTCACGTTGGAGTAAATGACCTAAAATGTACCTCAGTGGACAATATGAAGAGAGACATGATGGAGCTGCCTGAATATGTGCCCCAGGCAGGTATAAATCTAGCCTTTAGAAGTATCCTACCTTCACCAGTCATAATGCCACAGTATCAGGAAAAATGTGTGACTTCAACAATTGGCTTAGTTCCTGGTGTCACAACAAGGGGATCCAATATCTGTCAGCCTAAGGAGACATGATAAACAAGCCACAATGCTTTGCCAAATATGGTTTCCACTTGTCACCACTTGGCTTCCAGATAGTGGCAAAAACTTTATCTATCCCAATTGTACTTTTTTAGGCCATGCCAAGTTGTTAAACCATCCAACATAACACAAATCAGTCACATCTACCTAAAGGTACTGCTCCTCAATGCTAGGAGGCTAAATACAAAATTGCACTCCTTGGAAGCACTCCTCACTCTAGATAATGTACACATATGTTCAGTCATAGAAACATGGTTCAGAACCATGGAAAGTACCCTGGCTATCAAGGGCTACAATGCCTTTTATATATTTCAATCTCCCTGAGCACAGGATAAAACAAGGGGAGGAGGTGTCTCACTGTTCATAAAGGACAAGTACATTGTAAAACTAATACGACAGCATGGCTCACTTGAGCTTCTCCATGCCCAACTAACCATAGGTGCAACCCTCTATCATATCCTTACTAGCTACAGATTCCTTCACATGAATCTGGAAAACAAAATCTCCTACTTAAACCTACTGTAACCTCTTAGCATTCAGCCTAACATGATATTTATGAGTGACTGACTATCCCTCCATAAACTGGGAGACTTACATGACTTGTAATTCACTTGCACAGAGAATATTGGACTTCATCAATCCAAGCAGCCTGGAACAGCTAGTTAACTCATCAAGGAGAAGTATAAATATCTTAAACCTAAGTACTCACTAACATGGGGGGATGCTATTCCCTCTCATGCATTAACTCTTCCTTGGATAGATCTGACCACAAAATGATCTCTTTAAGTATTAAAACTAACCTAGAACTCCCATCAAATTCCATACTTGTTAACAACTTTGCTAAGTCCAATTACTTCAAACTAAGTGACAGCTTATTAAACTTCCAAATCCCTCTGAACCCAGATTACAATGAGGCCTACTCTGAGCTGTACACAAAAGCACTATACAACCGTATTCATAGCTAGATAGAAGAGGCAGCACCTGTCAGAGTCAAACCTATGATTACGGGCAAAAATAAACCACCCTAGTGGATCCCTAGTATAAATAGACTGTTCAACATAAGAAAAATGCCAAGAAGAAACAGACAAAACAGTTCAAAAAGGCACTCACTAGTCAAAACAAACAAACTGGAGATCTGGTCAAATCTGCCAAAGCAAACTATAAGGCAAAGATAACCACCCAGATGAAAGAACAATAAGGCTTTTTTTAATTATGTTCACAATCTCAGGGGAAATGCTTAGCAATAAGCCAAGTTAATTACGAATGTCAACACTTACAGCATGCCTGAAATTATAGCAAACCTGTTCAAACTTCTCCCCATCACCTCCTACCACACCCAAAGAAATAACCACTACCATCCCCTGCAGGTCATTACAAAGGAATAGGTCCTTACTGTACTTGCTAAAGCCAAAAATGCATAGTCAGTGAGTCCCAACAACATTCAAGGATGCTTCTTAAATAGTTTTAAACAGAACATACCAGGGCCACTAGAAACCCTCTTTAGCCACAGCCTCAAGATGGGCTTCATCCTAGAGGAAAGGAGGACTGCAACAGTCATTCCTCTGCACAAGGGGGAGCCCATCAACTGACCCAGGGAACTGCAGACTCATAAGGTTGATCAGGCCTATCTGCAAGGCAATGAAGAGAATTATGTTGGACCTGATCAACAGTGACATAGAAAATCTTCAAACACTGGACTAGACCCAATTTGGCTCTGTCAAATGGAGGTCTTGCCTGTTCAGTCAGGTGGACTTCTTCAAGAAAGTCATCAAAGTGATAGCTGATGGTAAAATGGTACATACTGCTTAACTAGACCTGGCCAAAACTTCCGCCACATTCCTCCACTCAAAAATCACAAATAAACTTACTGAGTTAGGCATAAACCCCTACATCATCAGATGGATAGCCAACTGGCTCACTGACAGGACACATGTTGGCCAGATAAATTACTCCACTTTTGATTAGAAGCCTGTTATAGTGCCATCCCACAGAGCTCAGTGTTGGGACCCCTCCTTTTTGGTATATATTTCTTTGAAGTGAAGACCAATGCTGGGGGCCTCTGGTTCGCCAAGTTCACTGGCAACTGTAAGCTGAGAACAATCACTGAATCCCAAATGATGTTGACAACCTACAAACAGACCTAAAATTTACAAACAACTGGTGCCAAAACCATGGTCTGGGACTAAATGCTAAAAATGTATACTAATACCCTTTGGTAAATCAGATATCCCTGCAAATTATAATACTGATATAACACCCCTAAATGTAAACCCTGTATCAAGGGACCTAGAAACAAAGATAGATAGTAACCTAAACTTTGACCACCAGGTAGCTGCAATAGTGAGAAAATCCTGTGTGGCTCAAGTTATAAGTAAAGGCATGGCATCAAGATCAAAGGAAGCCATTGTGCCACTGTACTCAGCCCTCCCCAGGTCCATAATTGAGGCCCATGCTCCCTTTTGCATGTACCTAACCAGGTACTTACATCAAATGGAGTGGCCCCAGATGTTTGTCACTAAAAAAATGAAAAGTGTAAGACGCTTATCTTATGAAGACCAACTACTGGACCTATCCCTTTACTCCTTCTCATATTGTTTATTGAGAGGGGATTTATGCCTGACCTAGAAGGTGTTATCTGATCCAGTCCTGATGAAAATGTTTCATATTCACAAGAAAATATATATGAGGGTTATGAGTTTAATGGACCAAAACAGAACTTTCTGGAGAGACAGATTCATATCCCTAAGGCTACCTTGTTTTTGGAATAAACTTCTCATCTTTGTAAAACAAAGCCTGACCCTCACTCGCTTCAAAAATAATTTGGATAAATGGATGGGGAACCATAAATTCACATCCAGGGTACTCCCCCATATCCCTTATGGACAGAGGCTGTCTATAAAATAACTTAGGGCTTCACCACCCAAGGATCCATTTCTCTGATAATACCCCATACCATATCTGGGGAATTAATATATAATATTGTCATATCCTGGGTATTACTGGCACAGTTTGTAAGGGTTCTTGTGCCATTACTCTAGTAACCACCTATGAACCTATGAAATACAATAGACAGGGCACAATGTGCCACTGCAGGACCTACACTTTCAGGTCCAATTCCAAATTCAAAGACTTCCATTTGGTCAAGTTTGCCTTTATTTTACTCAGAACTTCCTTGTATGATTTACTCCTAGAGTTTTCATAATCATTTGAGAACCACAACTCCATGTATTTAACGCCTTCTTGACTGCATCAATATGGAAATCACCCCCACATCACTATATTTAGATTTCATTTTTTCCTAGTTTACCTGATAACCAGTTAAACTTTCAAAGTGGCGTAGAAGATAAAACAGATGCCCCAACTCTTCCCTGGGGTTATGCTTAGTAATTAACACATCAGTTGCATTCAAAGACATTTTTAACTCTAAATTACCCCATGAGTAATCTTTCACTAGTGATTACCTCACAGCTGAGGCCAGTGGCTCCATGTAAAGTGCAAACAATATTGGAGCAACAGGGCATCCTTGCCTGGTCCCTCTTGTCATAAACAATTCTTCCAAAAGCAAGCCCATTACATTTTCTTAGCTGCAGAACCAACATACACCCTTTAAGCATAGAAATAAACTGCTGAGCAACATTGAAGTCCTCCAAAATCAAAAACAAATACTCCCACTTCACTCTATCAAAACAATTCTCTGCATCCAAGGATAACAATAACACCTCTGTACTGAATATCTCAGCATCTTGCATAATCATCATATTCCTAACAATATTATCAAATGCATTTCTGACCACAACTAATCCCCACTGATCTCCATCTATTAACTCAACCACTACCTGGGCCAGCCTCCATACCAACAGAAACTTGAAAGCATATAGCTGTGTTTCAGAATAAAACAGATCAAGGCAGAAACCAGGAACCTTCACGAAGTGTAATCCAAATTTATTTCAAGGACATGTAACTCCACCATCGATTTCAATAACCATAAAAACAGACAGCACAATTTTAAGTTAACTTAAAATTGTGCTGTCTGTTTTTATGGTTATTGAAATCTATGGTGGAGTTACATGTCCTTGAAATAAATTTGGATTACACTTCGTGAAGGTTCCTGGTTTCTGCCTTGATCTGTTTTTTTTTTGTGGTTTGGTGCTTTAATTTTTGGACTTCCTGTGTTTCGGAATAGTTATAGGGTGGCAGACGCCCACCTTAGTTAGGTAAAACAACTATAAAACCTTCCTTCAAGACTCCAATATTTTCTGCTCATAAGAAACTGGTTAAACAACTGCATGCACACCTTCACTAACTTTACTTATCTCTTTCTCTACACCTCGTGGACCCTGGGACCTCCAAACTCTTTGCCTTGAGATGACATACTTAACTTCCTTCACTGAGATTTTCTGAATCAATGCATCCTTTTTTACATCACATATCCGTTGAATTCCCAAGGAGCTCAGAAATCCACCATCTCTATCCCAAGACTCCTATGAACATCTTTTAGTTTGTACAAAGATTAATAAAATGTCTTCAGAATCATCAACCAGCTCCTGTCTATTCTTCTTCCAAATCTTGCTTATCAACCTTTCCCTCCACTGCTGTCTGAGCCTAGCTCCCTAATAACTGTAGGCATTTTCCAGCATCTTAGTTCCCATATTTCTCTCTGCTGTGCCCGTATCCTTCTATCCTCAAACCTTTGTCACTCCTCCTTCCTCTTCCCAAGATGCTCCTCTTCCTCTATCATTAGTGGTTGAGCTGCTATTTGAAGGTGACTAACCTCCATTGGCATGTAGGTCCTCCTCTCTCCCAGTACCCTCTTTCTCTTCCAGACATGTTGTACCTTTGTCTTCATAATTCATATTTATTCAGAGATTTAGCGCTTTCATCCAAAGACTTCATCAGAATAAAAGGTGCAGTAAAAAACACAATTAAATTCACTAGTAAAAAATTAACACTTAAATGCTTGACTAATCAACTAGCAGTTCAAATTCAGTCTATACCACAGATTTAATTAATGACAACTTAGTATGCAAACCAGACAGTATTAACAAATATGCTATTCAAAAAAGAAACACTTTATACAGATGCTTTCATTAATAACAGGATATTTGTCTGCTTGCATCTTAACTTGCCAGAAAGTTTCCCTTTTAAGAATTTTGTTCTTGCAGTTATCTGCCCTCAAGTCGTTTGCAACTAACTCAGGACAGAAAAATAAAACATTTTAAAGACTTACATACAGTGGAATGCTCAAGTAGTACATTATTTTTATCTCTTTTCTTTATAGCATATGTGTCCTTTTATTCTAACATGTAAACTTCTTTGTTATCATCTACTTTAACACTTTTATCCATATGGAAGGACCTTCCCATATGGAGCAACATGATGGAAGGACCTTCCCAAATGTAACTGCAACTAGTGCAAAAGCCACATTTAAACATTCCTAGATTTTTATCAGTGTAAATAAAACTAACACACATGCAATCTGTCTATAGAATGGAACTAGCTTTTTAACATAAACGCTTGATTGTTCACCTATTTTTCTGACAGTTCAAAATTCCCTTTAAGACTATTCCAGTTATTCTTTAATGTTTTCCTGATGTTATTGTTATCAACTGCCTTACTTAAACAGAAACTGTTTGTGTAATTTGTACTATCATACTTATCTGAAACATTCTTACTTGTCAGCCCTGCATATAATATAGAAGGTAAAACACTTTCTCTTTTAGATGTAATCTCTTCTGCAATTCTTTGCAGTTCACTCCTGTCATAGCCTCTATGTGCAAATAACCTAATAATGTCTTCAAGACCTTCCAGAAAATCTACCTGACTAGTTGTATGTCGAGACATTCTGATCATTTGCCCTCTTGGTGTGTTCTTTTTCATAAAGGGTGGATGTGCACTAGTCTTGTGCAAATACTTTGAAAAACACTCTTTTCTAAAAATCTTACTGTTAAAAGTTCTATTTGTGTTATTCCAACAAACAGATAGATTCAAATGTGTACTGTAGTGCCTATATTATCGAAAGATAGAAAGTCACTACTTAAATTATCACCTGTTATAAATTCTACCACATCTACTGCCACAGTATCAGTTATAAAACATATGTCATCCACAAATCTTTTGTATATTTTCCCATGCTGTATAAAAAAGGAAAACTTTGTAAACACTGCATCTCCCACCATCCCATAATCAGATTGGCAAAGATGAGGCAACAGTAGCACTCCTATCTACACCCTGTTTTTGATGAAGAAAACACTTAAAACATAACAAAAATTCTAACAATAGGTCTATTATTAACAAATCATACTGACAGTGTTGGAATTGTATTCACTGAACTTAGTTAAGAATGACTCCGGGAATTCCAAGACTTGTTGTACAGCTATACAAGTGTATAAAGATTTTACATCTAAGGATACATAGTCACTATTTCAGTTTCCAGTTTCCAACACTCTCTTACTCAGACATTCTAAATAATGCCAAGAATCTTTGATGTAACTCTTTAAATTTTGAACTAATGGGTTAAGAAAGAATACAAAAAATAGATATGTGCTCTGTTATTCCTTGCACAAAGGTGGTGCTTCCACTGACCCCAGGAACTATAGACCTAGTAGCCTGACTAGCCTTATCTGCAAGGCCATGGTGATAACCATCACGGACCTTATCAACAAAGGTATTGGTACTCTCGAAACACTTGGCCTTACTCAGTTTGGATTTGTCAAAGGAGATCATGCCTGTTAAACCTGGTGGACTTCTTTGAGACAGTCACCAAGGTCATCAATGAGGGAAAATCTGTGCATACAGCTTATCTAGACTTAGTCAAGGCTTTTGACACTATCCCCCAATCTGGCATCATTGACAAACTCACTCAGCTAGGCATCAACTTGTGAATATCATTAGATGGGTCACTAACTGGCTCACTGATAGAACCCTTATAGTCAAAAAATGGGATTCCACCTCCAATAGCAGACCTGTAACCAGTGGTGTTCCACAAGGATCAGTCCTGGGGCCTCTACTGTTTAGAATCTATTTCTTCAAAGTACAAGCTAAAACTAAAGGTCTGAGGCTGACAAAGTTTGTTGATGACTACAAACTGGGAGCAGTCATAGAATCACCAGATGATGTCAGCGTCCTACAAGAGGGTCTTACATAAACTAATGATTAGTGCCAAAGTCATGGCCTTAAACTCAATGCAAAAAAACAAAATGTATAACCATCCCTTTCAGAAAGAGCAATGTTCCTGCTAACTACCATATCAATAACATCACCCTAAGTATGCATTCAGTGGTAAGAGACCTGAGCACAGGTTTACCTTCATATTGTCAATCACACATGATCGACCGGCCACTTCATGGAACCGTTTCCGCGAAACTAGGACCCCAAATCCTTCCAAATGTTAATGAAATGTCACATTTTGACATTTCCAACAGCACCACACCACCACACCAGTGTTACCATGGGTAAAAAAGGGGGCAAGATTTTGCCGTTCGGAAATGTGCTGTTCAACGTTGTGGACAGTCGCACTTTGGTATTCCCAGAAGTGGGGTCGACCATACTGTGATCGACAATATGAAGGTAAACCCTGGGCACACATGTTGACAGCAATCTTACCTTTGATTACCATGTCTCCACAGTGGTAAGAAGGGCACTCTGTATTGCTTATCTCATAAGTATGGGCATTGCCTCCAGAAAAAAAGAAGTTATTACCTCCCTGTACTCTTCCCTCATCAGCCAGTAATTGAGTACAATGACCCTTTCTGTATGTATTTTTACAAGCACTTGCAATGGAGAGACCAGCATCTGTCCTATGAGGATCATCTGAAATCACTGTCACTTTATTCTGTTTCATATAGACTACTCAAAGGTGATCTCTGGCTTGCATATAAGGCAATCTTTGACCCTACTTTATTGGAAATGCTGCATATCCGTAAGCCAAATGGCACACAGCTTACTCACTCTAAAGGCCTTAACCTGGCATGCAACATTAATAGAACCTGCTGGAGGTACAGATTTGTCTCCCAGAGGTAACCACACCTTTGAAACAGACTCCCACTTGATGCCAAGCAGAGCACCTCATTGGCCCTTTTCAATGCAATCTGGGTGATTGGATGGGTAACCATAAATTCACCTCAGGGGTTCCACCTATGTCCCTCTTGGACATGGGTGATAGGTGCTGATCATGGAAATAAGGGTAAAACTTGGCTAGGCTTGTAAGGGTCCTAGGATCATTAATCTAGTAACCTCCTATGATCCTATGATCCTATAATATATGTGCTCTGTAATGTTGTCTTTTGCAGCTACAATAGGCCTGAAAGGTATTGGAAATTTTCCACTGTGTAACTTGGGTATCCCAAATAAAACAGCAACGTTTAGGTGCTCTGCATGTAGAAACTGAAAAACTTCATGAGATATCAACCCATTCATAAGTAAATCATATAAAACATCATAAATAAAACAATCTGGGGAATTTAATAAAGACTGCACGTTTTTTTTTTCCCGTTAAGGCATCACGCTGCACTGCTTACACAGATGCAATCATTTTGAGATTCAGTAAGTGCTGCTGAGCAGCACCCACACAAGTGCAAATACAGAAAGTTCCATGGCATGCAAATGACCTCATAAGCATATTAATCTCATGCAAAAGTGGCTTGGAGAGTGATCCAACAAGCAGATAGCCATCTGTTCAGACACTGTGTTAGTGTCCGTAGTGTACGCAGAAAAATTCTGCATACAGATGTGCTGACAGGCAAAATGGAGTATAAAACTGTAGCTATATGGACAGTAACCCTCTGAAAATGTAATACCACATACAGATATGAATGAAACTATTATCCTGTATGTCAGAAAAATTAAAGGAAATAAGTTAAATTAATTTTTTTTAATAATCTTGGCATGTTTGAGCTGCCCGCCATAGTGTGCAAATAAGCTTTATAAAAAAATCATTGGGTCATAGGAAGTTACTAAGCTATTGGCCCTGAGGCCCTTACAAGCCTAGCAAAGAATTTAGGCCATGTTGCAACAAGTCAGCACCCTATGCCACTGTCCAGCAAGGACATAGATGGAATCCCAGGGGTGTATTTTCTGTTCCCCATCCAGTTATCCAGGTTGCGCTTAAGAAGGTTTAATGAGGTACTCTGCTTTATGTGAAGAGGGCGTCTATTCCACAAAAGCAGGAGTCTGTGGGACAGAAATATGTCCTGCCAACAAGTCCTATTGATATCACAGACCAGGCTGAGGTCTTGCGTGCGAGTTACTCGAGTGGAGCTTGACTTGTGGATATGCAGCAGTCCCATCAGGGTGTGGTCTGAGATTGCTTTTTGCCAGACAGAGATCACCTCTGAGGAGTCTGTAGGAGACTGAGTAGAGGGACAGGGCTTTTAGATTTTCTGTGTATATTAGATGTTTGAGGCCCTGGATTCTCTGGGTGAGGAATCTCTGTGCTCTCTTCAGCTGTTGCATGTGCTTTGTGAGGTACATTCCGAAAAGGGCATTGTATTTAATAATTGTTCTTATAAGGGAAGAATACAGGGATGTTATGACTGGCTTGTCCCTGGATGAGATACCCTTACTAATGAGGTGGGCCATGTAGAAAGCTTTCCATACAACAGAGGCAATATGGTGGTCAAGAGTCCATTTGCTATCAACCTGGGTTCCCAAGTCCCTCAAGACTGATTGGGTGCTTAGTGCCTTATTATCAGTGTGATCATTTGTGTTGATGTCATTCTCCCCAAAAGGGATGATGATACATTTTTGGCATTCAGTTTGAAGCCATGTTTCTGGCACCAGTCATTTGTTTGGGTGAGACCCTCTTGGAGGATGCCCACATCACTGGGGGTATTGATGACAGCACCCAGCTTGTAGTCATCTGCTAACTTGGTCAGCCATAGCCCATTAGATTTGGCCTGCACCCAGGAGAAGTATATCCCAAACAGCAGAGGCCCCAAGACCAATCCCTGGGGTACACCGCTTGTTATGGGTCTACTACTTGAGGTGGCTTCCCCTATTTTGACTAGGTGGGTTCTATCAGTAAACCAGTTTGCTACCCATCTGGTAACATATGGATTGATGCCTAATTGAGCGAGTTTATCTATCATACATGAGTAGGGAATTGTATCGAAGGCCTTGGCCAGGTCAAGGTAGGCTGTGTGCATCATTTTCCCCTCATCTATAGCCTTGTTGACCATCTCAAAGAAGTTGATCAAATTTAACAGGCATGACCTCCACTTGACAAAACCAAACTGTGTTGGATCAAGTGTCTGGAGGTTGCCAATGTCCTTGTTAATGAGGTCCATGATAATCCACTCCATAGCATTGCAGATCATGCTAGTTAGGCTAATGGGTCTATAATTTCCTGGATCGGTGGACACTCCACCTTTGTGGAAATGGATGACAGTAGCTGTCCTCCACTTGGCTGGTATGAAGCCAGTACTCAGGCTTTGGTTGAATAGAGTGCCTAATGGTGTTTCAAGTACTTGCCTGAGTTCATGTAGGATGCAGCCTGGGATGTTATCGGGTCT